>NC_081405.1:297434425-297734425 GCF_030272615.1 Cryptomeria japonica
TGATATCCGATATCTGATTTTTGTACTCAAATTTTCAAATTTCAAATTTCGGCTTGGGAATGCTTTGGTATTAGGCTTCGAAGTTACAAGCCTGGAAAGTCAACTGAAAAAACATGTTTTTCAGTATTCCCTGGTTTTCCAGACTTTACACTAGTGGCTGATGACTTTTTTGTAGCCAAAATTGATAAAACGAAAAGGGTTTTTTAAGGACGTTCCCAGCTTTCCAACAATATAAGGCTTGTCTTATTTTGACTTTAGTAAATAATTATTATTTATTTTCTAATTGAATTCTGACAATAGTCCTGATTGATATACTGATTGAAAAACACTCATAACTTTCAAACGGTATAACATTTTTTGAAACCGAAACATGCGTCACATCCTATGCTTCGTCTACTATAAGGAAAAATTAAAAAAAATAAAATTTCATAAGGTTTTGACCAAGTTAAGGTGGTCAGACGTAGGAGTTTCTGAATTTCTAAAAAGCTGTAGTAAAAAAATCATAAATAATTATTTAATTCATTAAAAATTAAAAAAATATATGTGTCACATCCAGACATGAGTCTAATACTTATATTATAAATATTATAAAAAAATATTAATATTTGATTTTGATTAGGGTGGTCAGACATACGTCTACTTCTTATTTTTTTCCTGAAATTTCAGTACCACTGCATTGAAATTTGAAATTTTCATCAAATAAGATTTTTTTTCTTCCAAAAAAAAACTAGTAGCTTAGAAACTACATTCAATTTTCTATATATTCTCTTCTTAAATATTTTAAAAATAATGTTCACAACTTATTCAAATTTTCATGTCAAGTTGCATAACTCTGATTTTTCTGAAATTTCATTGCCACTTAAGGGCCTGTTTTGGCACACCATGATCCTGCACATACCCAAGATATCTACACTTTGTAGGTACATACTCAAGATTTACTTCATTATCCAGCACCTTTCCCCTCAAGAAGTGTTACCAATGAGATATATGCTTTGTTTTGGAATGTTGTACCATATTCTTAGAAATGTTTATTGTACTAGCGTTATCACGCATAATAGAGATAGGTTCATTGAACGTTATACCAATATCCTTCAAAGTATGCTTCATCCATAGAATCTGTGTGCAACATGAAGATGGTGCAATATATTCTTTTTCAAATGTAGATAAAGAGACAAAATAGTACTTCTTACTTGACCAAGCCTCTAACTAGGAGCCTAGAAAGAATGCTCCACCACTTGCACTTTTCCTGTCATCAACACTTCCAGCCTAGTTTGCATCAGTATAATCTGTCAGAGTAAAATATAAACTTCTGAGGTGCCACAAACCAAATTCCCTTGTTCCTTTTAGATATCTAAAAATTCTTTTCACTGCCATAACATAAGACTCTTTCGGTTCTTGTTTAAATCTAGCTGCCAAGGAAACTGCATACATAATATTTTGTCTGGTAGCAGTCAAATACAATAGTCCTCCAATCGTTGATCTATACTGACTTTCATATACTTTAGGGGACTTATCATTGTTAGTGTAGGTTTTTTATTTTCCTTATGTTAGGAGGTATTTATTTTTCCTAAACATATTATATTAAGCTTTCTTAGGTTATCAGGAGTGGTTAATATGAGGACACGTGGTGAAATATTTCAGCTACATGTGTAACTCTCTACCTCACATGGATAGTTGAGTTACACACCCTCTTTTGGCTTGTTGTGCCACCTCTCATAACCACTATTTTGTCATTTCCTAAGTGGGTTATGGGGTAGTTGATTTTTTCACCCTCTTTTGGCCTTATGTGCCAACTTTCTCAACTCCTTTCCAGTCTTCATGTAAGGAGGTTATGGCACATATTTTGGCATTTACCAAGAAGGTAAAACCTCCCACTTTTTATGGGGAATGGGAGTTAATGCACCCCTTGGATGTATATTCTTATATTTTTCTATATAATAAGCATTATACTCTCACCTTCACCAATTCAATGATAGCTCAGTGAGAGTTTTCTCCAAATTCTCTTTTATCTCTATTTTTTGTATCTCATATCAGATTTATTTTCATTCAACTATTTTGATCTTCGATCATTTATTTCTTGGAGTTGCATGTGATCTACGACCAACATCAGATCCTATCTCGATTCTCACTTCTCATAGAATCTAACAATCATCTTTTGTCAATTTGCATCTGGTGGTCATAGGTGTACACACTAGTTTGGAGTTATCTAACCCAAACTTTTTCAAAAATTCCTTGATGCATTTAGCCTAAGAAATAAAAATTCCTTTATCATTCTAAATTACTTTCAAACCAAGGAAGAAATTTAACTCACTAATCATGGACATCTCAAATTCCTTCTACATCTCATTAGCAATTTTTTTGCACATACCTTCATTTCCTCTAGAAATTATATCATCAACATACACTACAACAATTAGGATTTTACCTGAATTGGTTTTGAAATACAAGTTGTTGTCATCTGAACCCTTCTAAAATCCTTGATTAGTCAAGTACTTATCTATCCTTCCATACCAAACTCTAGGGGCTTGTTTCAATCCATACATGGTCTTCTTTAATCTGCAAACAATGTTCGGATCATCTTTCAACTTGAATCCTTCTGATTGTTCAATATAAAATTATTCTTTCAATTCTCCATTCAAGAATACTGATTTCACATCCATCTAATAAACTTTGAAATCCTTAAAAGCTACACAAGAAAAAACATTCTAATTGCTTCTATCCTAGAAATTGGGACATATGTCTCATCAAAATCAATACCTTCAATCTAAGTATAACCTTTGCAAACCAACTTTGCTTTATTTCTCACAACCTTTCCATCTTCATCTAACTTGTTTCAGAATACCCACTTAGTTCCAATCACATTCTTGTCTTCTGGTTTGTTAACTAATTCTCATGTCTATTTTTTCTCAATCTGATCCAATTCTTCTTTCATTGCCTTCATCCAATTCTGATCACTGCAAGATTCTTCTATTGTCTTTTATTTAGTCTCTAAAAGTAGACATGACAGGTGTTGTTCTTTAGCTGATTTTCTTCTTGTGATGATACCTTTGTTCTTATCTCCAATAATCATTGAGTGATTAATGTTGGTAATATTTCTAGGCTTTGGTTCTATGTACCTTGGTAACATTTATCACTTTTGGCAATAGGATATGTGCATTGCTTGCAAATGGTAAATTACAATCAAAGTAATCTTACAATTTCTGGTTGGAAAATTTAAACCCGTTTGATGGAAATGAAGACAGGTATAGACACAATGATAGTTTACAAATAGTTTGTTGAAACAAGCATACATAATGCATATTTTGCATTTCTCTGACTCTGAGCTGGTCAAGTTCAAGGCTCAAATATGCTCTCATAATAAAATCATAAGAATGGGAATAACAACTTTGGTAGGAAGTTATGGGTTAAGTAGTCTACCCTAAAGCAAACAATACTTAGTGTAGAATATAAGTTGAGGAAGAAAATTGATTTGATGAAGGAAAGGGAAACTGATAACAAGTGATCTATAGTTTATATGTTGTCATAAGTCCAACAAAGATTTGTTAGACTCCAACAAAGATTTGTTAGACAATCTAATGCTTGTGTTGTCATGGCAGGTTCATATTTACCATTACTTAGGCTAGGATGCATTGGAGAGAAATTGCAATCGCCAACATTTTCCATTTAACTAGTTTTTGAAAATTTTAAGAGATAACCTAATAAATTCAAAAAATAGTGTCAGTGGCAAACTCTAAAAAAATGAAGTGATTTGAGTTCAAATTGTGTGAGGGTAGATTTAAAGATGTCTACTAAACATTCTAATATTTATCATGAACTTTTTGATGGAAAAAAATCTAGCTTGATTGCAATTTATAGAAGTTAAAAGTTGTCTCACATACATTATTCACAAATTTTTTACAAATAACTTATAGCAACATGAACTGTTGGATTGTTATGAACCTTTGTCATATTTGTCATGTTTTGTTGTTTTAGACTAACTATTGAACCTTAAAGCTATTGGTTATGGGTAGCTATATTGGTTCTGGCTAAACAAAGTCTTAATCATATGCATAGATCAACTTTTCATGGCTCTATTGTTTTTAGTTTCAAAAGACACACAAAAAATGCTTAATTCTTTCTAGATGGAGATGAATTTAGGATAAGGAAAGTGTTATAACATGTAACATGTAATTATAGAACCACAAAAACTACTTACCATGTTTACCTTTACAACTCCACATCTTGGTTGAAAGGCAGAACCGTCACTTCAATACTAAGGCATCTAGACGACATTCCAACACTAGGCAACACTTGCCCTACTCTAAACTATGAGAACAATGGCAACACCAAAGAATTGAATGCCATACATAGAGTAATAATAACTACAAGAAGTTGCATCAAGTATTGTGAGTGTGATACAATTTACAGAGAATGTACCTCAAAAATCAAAGTGTTGAGTTAATTGTTTACAATGAAGAATTGACAACATTTCAAATGGATTGGTGATATTTCATTTACCAAGGTGAGATTCACCTTCAACGATTTATAAAAAATTTAATTCTCATTTAACAATGGTTGCAAAGAATGGGAAGGGCAGTTTAGCCTGCTTATTTGTGACAATGGGAACAAACAGAGGTTGAATAACATAAGTTTGACACAAGAAGAAATCATCATTGCTTATAACCATATTGCAACAAAACCAAAACGTGAATAGACATTTTTATCAAAGATGTTATCACGTGCATGGCAGGTTGTTAAATTTTTATACCAAGTGATAAATGATGGGAATCCTAGATTGTAAATTTCTTTCATGATCAAGATTAACACTCTATGAATGGTATAATCTTGTGCATACTTGCATGCTCTGGTAATGGGGGAGTTAGGCTCAATATAAGGTTGATTGTGGGTTGGTTTCTTCAGTGGACATTGCATTGAAAAAAAAGGGAAAAACTCTAGTTTGTTCCCAAATGCAATTCAGCTTTGTTGGACTATTTGACACATAAAGGAGACCATGTATTTGTGGTTGGTGTCACCCAACCATAAAATCTAAGAAAGGGAATTATAGCTAAATGAAGCCTACCTTTACAAGATTTCTTCTAAAGCTTTTTGTTTCGCTCATGAAATCTTGATTATTTGGCCATGCAATTGTCTCATTTTCAAAGAGCCAAAACTAAATAAAATAGGTCACCACATCTATTCTCACATAGTGATGTCAATTTATGATATAGTGCAGCAACCCAATCTCATTGAATTTTATGGTTGTTGCATAGAGGGAAAACAACTACTCTTGTTCTACAAATACATGGAGAATAATAGTCTAGCTTATAGTTTATTTGGTATAGTTCAAATGTACTTACCTAGATTCGACCCTAGGGCTCTGACACTTCTATTGATGTATGAGAATAAAATCTGTTCAAGATCCCTAAACTCCGTGGAAATCCAGATCTAGGGGATGTGCTTGGCACAAAGGGTGGAAATGGAGATTGCAGAATGGAAAACCCCTACACGAATTGGGTCCTATAAGAATCTATTCAAAAAATCACAAGTTTCCTTCATGTTTGAAAACATGGATTTGAAAAGTACTTACATAGATTCAACCCTGGGGTAATGGCACTGATGCTGATGTATAGGAATAAAAACTTGTTCAAGATCCCTAAACCCCTAGAAAACCAGTACTAGAGAATATGCTAGGCATGAAGGGCATAAATGGAGATTGTAGTTATGCCCTTGCCATCCACTAGAAAACTCCTATATGAATTATGTCTTGTTAGTGAAGCCAATGGAAAAAAATGGATTGATTTTGTAGGTAAAATAAAACCCATGCTATTCCTTCCTGCCATTGATAATGCATGCTAAGTATGAAGCCGATATGTCTCAAGAGAGAGACAACTGAGTTGAGTGTGAGAAGAAATTAAAAGAGAGGTAAAAAGGTCTTAAAAAGGTGTTTTTTCTATAGTCTTAATTTGAGACAATTAAATAATAAAAAATATAAATTAAACATAAAATATATTTAAGACAAAATTAATATCTTAAATACCTCTACTATGTAGTAGTGTATTTCCTTGCAAACGATAAAACATGGTGAGGAAGACCTCATAAAAAACATTCCATACCTTCCACCGAACCCCTCTACATCATAAAAATGAAGTAAACAAATAGCTAGGGTTCGAAGGTGTAGTGAAAAAAGCACCTATTAGTGCATGCACAATACAACCGACCACTCCTACAAATAATTTACCAATTCCAATTTTTTTTAATTATCCACTTCACTTGTGATCATGTTAATATTATATTTTATAGATGAGTACTCATTTATTTATTCATTTTTGTTTGTGGGTTATGTTGAACACATAATACCACTGAGAGGGGGGTGAATTAGTGGTTTCAAACCTTTTTCACTTTCTGGTCTAACTTCAAAATATCAGATATTCACTTGACCACTAAACCATCATACCAGTAATACAAGAAGAAAGGTCAAATAGATCATTCAAACAAAAGGAACTCACAACACCAGATTTATGAGGAAAACCCAATATGGGAAAAGCCTTGGTGAGAAAAGTTGTTGGAGACTACTGCTCTAATCCAGCCTCACGGGAAAAACATGGACTTACAAAGATTTAGGGCACCAACCCAAGGAGCACCAACCCCTACACTTTTAGGGCACCTACCCAAGGAGCACCAACCCCTGCACCAAGCTTCAACTTGGCGATGCATATTGAAATACTATTTGAATACAATTAAGGCTTCTTGTTGCAAATGAATTCTGCAACTCTTTGATCAAATAACTCTCTGTCGGTTGACAGTCTTCTCTTCTCCACTGAATCTCACACTGCCGGTTGTGAGATTTTTATCTCTGATTCTCAGCCTCTGTCACCTTTCTCTCCCTTTCTCACATAGTCTTTCAACACACTGTTTCACACTTGGATGCTTCCTGCTCTGCCACACGTTGCCAGTTACACACAACTACACAACTCATAGTTCTGCCGGTAGAATCCTCTCACTGGTATGCTACCTCATGCACACTAAAACTTTCTTAGAACTCTTTCTATGGCTTGTAATCCTTCTCCTTTATCACTCTCTCTTCTCTTCTCTTCTTCACAACATCAACTCCTTCTTTCTTGAGCTCTCATTTCTTATTTAGTGATTTCCTGCTAGAACGCAATTCAAACTTCGAATAGGGTTTTCTTTTTCTGACAAGATCTTCAATTTGATCCAATCCATCCTGTCTTGGATCAGACACTTGTCCTTCAAAGATGCATTTGTACACAATTTGGATTATCCAATGAATATATGCTGAAAACAACAACCTCGAACAAGATCTCCTGCCTTGAAATCCATCGACAATGACACATAAAGACACTTCAGCTATTTCCTTTTCGAGGATTTCCTGAATCGGATTTCCTTTGTATTGATTCAGGCACCAACTACTCCCTGATCTTCCTCTATCATTCCTTCTTTCTCGAGCCACAGTTAGTCAGATACAATCCCATGATTTGTGGCTCCTTCATTAATGGTGATTATATGTTTCATCGAACTTGTCGATGAGGCTTCACCAACTCAGCACGTTTTCCCCCTCTACTCCACATGGCATCACAACGATCAAAACATGGCCCACCAACACACAGTTGGTCTGACAAACACATACCAGTACACTCCTTTGTCAGTCAAGGTTTCTTCTCTTGTTAACCAGTAAAGCACACTAAACCGGTAGCACATCTTCACCTCAGTGGTTTGTGACAAATTTCACATTCTACCTCTTCATCATAAACAGGGAGCCAACCTTCATACCAGTTTGTACTTTACCTACTTTACCGATAGGCCTTCATCCTTTATGCTCACCCTTACGTGAATATCCATCATGCCGGTTGACATCAATGACAACTTAGTGCCACAATGCCAATAGGTTAACCAAATGCATACCCTATATTTTATCATTTTTCCTTTCTCCTCTTAGAGCAAGGTTTTATCAAAGAATAAAAAGACGAAGCATATTGCATAAATTTAAAAATATATAATGGAGAATGCATATGGAAAATGTTACTTTCAATTATTTAATTAGAATAAAGTAATTTGCTAAGTTTATGCTAAAATTGCAAGTTGCGCAAAATGGAACAAATTAATGGTTCTTATTCCGAAATCCAAAGTCAAGGTTCAAGACCAATTGATAGCCTAGAAGTGATGTGAGAGCATGTAGGAGGGGAAATTTATTATCCCGCAAGTCTGATAAATTTACAAATTATTGAAGACTAAACACCATATTTAGGCATAAGTCAATGGGAATTATTTAAAATCCCTCAAGTTCTTAAAACATTGAGTTGATTAGGTTTCTTGTAGAAAGAAAGCATAGCTAAAACTTGGAAAGTATTTTATTTTTCTACCTACTCCATTGGCATAGGAATTTGGAGAGTTTCATTAGATATTTACAAAATATGATAAAAATATTGCATCAAGAAATGGACTGAAGGAAAAGAAAATTGGTCATTTATTTAGTCATTTATAGTTGTGTTGCAAAAAACTAGTCATGGACGATCAACTTAGTTATTTATTTAGTCATTCATAGCTGTGAATTGTAATAGATGGTTAAATTAGTCTTTTATTTAGTCATTTATAGCCGTGTTACAAAAAATTAGTAGAATTTAGTCATTTTTTTGTTGTTGTGACTAAAAGTTTTAGTCATGTAGTCATTTATTTGCCAATTTGTACTAGTGATTCTTCTGAACATATCTTGGGGTCTTAGATGTAGATGTCGTAAATTCTTGAGATTCCTTTTCTTCTTCTCCTTCTCTGATCTTCTCTTCTCTTTTTCTATCATCTGACTCATTAGACTCATAACCTGCCAATTTGTCTGACTCTTTAGAACTGCCTTCATCAATCTTCACATTTGCACTTTCAACAATCTTGTTCAGCCTTTTGTTGTAACACTAGTATGCCTTGCTCCTTGTAGAATATCCTAGGAATATGCCTTCATCAACTCTATTGTCAAACTTTCCAATATTATCCTCATCTCTCCGGATGTAGCACTTGCTTCCAAATACCTTGAAATATTTCATTGTTAGATTTCTACCATGCCAAAGCTCATAAGATGTCTTCCCATATCTTTTCTGGTATAGAATTATGTTAAGAGTGTAAATTGCAATAAGAATTGCTTCTCTCCAATAGATTTCCAAAAGTTCTTCTCGTTTGATCATTGTTCTAGCTACTACCTAGATTGTTCAGTTCATCCTTTCTACTACACCATTTTGTTGAGGTGTTCTAGGGGCAGATAACTGTCTTTTAATACCATGTTTCTCACAAAAGTTGTTAAACTCATCAAAAGTAAATTCTTCTCCTTTGTCAAACCTCAAACACCAAATTTTTCTGTTAACTTTATTTTCAACTTTAACCTTGAATATTTTGAATTTCTCTAATGCTTTTGACTTATCTCTCAAAAATGCAACCCATGACATTCTATAATAATCGTCAATCAATAACATGAAATGCCTCTCACCTTGTATAATCCTTGTTCTAGTCAGATCGCATAGATCTGTATGCACTAGATCCAACAATATGGTGGATGAATGCTCTTTTCGTCTATAAGTTTCTCTTTTTTGCTTTCCAAATTGACATTCTTTGCACATGTTGTTATCCGGTTTGGTCAGTCTTGGTAAATCTCTCACTACACTTGATGAACTGATCTTTACTAAGTTTTCAAAATTGATATGACACATCCTTCGGTGCTAGACCCATCTATCATTTATCTAAGATAGAAAACAATGCTTCATAGCTCCTTCTATAAGATACATGTTTCCACTAGTCCTTTTTCCTCATGTAATAACAATTCCATATCCTTTTTGGATCTCACAACCATCATCCTAAAAGACAACATTGTAGGCATTTTCGTACACGTGTCCAACACTCAAAATATTATGATGCAAACTCTTCACATAGTAAACATTTCCAATGTTATGTTTTCCATCAAAAGAAATAGAACCAATTCCCACAATTTGCGTTGTCTGGTCATCTCCAAACCTAACAAAAGCACCATCATATTTATCAAGATTCACAAACTTACTTTTGTCACCAGTCATATGATTTCAACATCAACTATGAATCAATCATTAATTTATATCTCTTCTAGCATATAAAGTAGTAGCAATAATCTTAGGAATATCAATTTTAGGAACATCTATTTCTACCAAGAATAAGCAATCACCATCTTCATAATCTGACTCATCATCTAAAATTCTAGCATCATCTTTGACATAATAGGCCCTCTTACTGAACTTTCCTTTATTTTATCTATATTTTTTCCTTTGAATTTTTTTTGGACACCTAATAGCAATATGACCAATCTTTCCACATCTAAAACATTTAAGGGGTAACATACCTTTGTATTTGTTGGTACCTTTCTTCAATCTCGTTACAAATTTCTCTTCCATTTCATCTGAACTTTCATCTTTTGGATCTTCCTCAAAAGCTTTAAATATAGTTTTAGTCTTAGTCTTGTCTTTTCCAAACTTTCTTATCTGAAATGTTGATAGAGTACCATAAACCTACTCTCTAGTGAACTTCTTTGGATCATAGGTTTCTTCAATAATTGATATCTTGTCACTATAACTTTCTAGTAGGGACATCAAGATCTTCTCAATTATGTCTTCATCTAACAAGGTGCCACCAAGTTCTATGATTTCATTTACTGCAGTTTAAACCTTCTAAAAATACCTAGTTATGTCCTCTCTTTCTTCCATTTTTAAATTCTCACATTTGCTCTTAGCTATTAGCTTCTTTGATAATTTGACTGTCATTTCCTTCATAGACATCTCTCAACTTTTCCCAAACCTCATAAGCAGTATTCAATGAAATAACCTTTTTCATTCTCTTCATAAGCTTGAATCTCATCAGGAGTGGTAAGACTATTTGTCGGTTGATCAAACTTAGTTTCCACTGGTTTCCAGGTGTTATATCCCAAAGAGATCAGGTAGCCTCTCATCTTCACCTTTTAGAAACTATAGTCAAATCCTTCAAAGATAGGAATAGTCAATTTATGTGCCATCAGATTAGGATCTACCTCAAGAGGTTAAGCTCTTCTCCAAGGAACCAAAGCTCTAATACCAATTATTGAATATATGGGTAACTAAGAGGAGGGGTGAATCAGTTGATTACTTAAAACAATTACTTTTATCCTTTTAACATTTGGATCTAAACCAACATAATTAATTAAAACATATATAGAATGAAAATGGAAACATACAACAGATCACACAATGAACACCAAATATGACGTGAAAAACCTAAGAAGGGAAAAACTACGGAGAATGTTAGTTCTCAATATAAACATCAGTTAAGGTGACATTGGTTAAGGTGATTTTTACAAAGGGTTGCTCATTTCTAGTATGCTCACTACATGTAGGCTCACTGCCTAGAAAAAGGCTCACTGCCAAAGAAAGAGTGAAAGAAAGAAAGAATCCACCACTGAAACACAATTTGCACAAACCAGACTGCTTCGAGTGCCTCAAAACCAACACACTCACTAACATAACCAACAATCAGATCTTTCCTTTCCAATCTCACATATCTTCAAAACAATGACACTTTTTTATATTTCTAACATAATCAAATCATCCTCATATATATACTGTCTTTCGAGAAGAATAATCTTCCAATTCGGCCAAGACAGGGATCTAAAATAGGTCAACACTAAATATTTTGGTGGTGGGAAGGAATGAGTAGTAGACCATACCACAACACACGTCAATGGTCAGATCAGCACATTACAATCATTACAAATTCCGGATCCAAAAACTATGATACATACGCTACCCCACAAGCCACAACTCATCCTTGAATTTCGGACTTACTGGACCCAAACACCACTGCCCAAAGCAAAAAAGATAAGAACAGGACCAAGATACACATTAATACCAATGATCAACACCATATCCAATAACCTGAAATCTCTGAATCACCAACACATCTTCTGGAGCAACAAAGATTCTGGGAACACATATTTCGAATCACCATCACCAAGAACAATAGAGACATCAATGCCAACCAATATGTTGACATCAATGACAACCACTTAACAAAACCATCTCATCCACAATAGGTCCAACATCACATATTTAACTTTTTGGTCATTTAAATGAACATTTATCAGTAACAAACTATTCTTTTAATTTTGATCCTGAGAAAGACGATTTACTTGCTTCTTCTCGATTGAATACTTTTCCCATTATTTCAATTTAAACACTATGTCCTTCTGTCTTGCCAAGGCTGCTAGATCTTTAAGCATTTTCACCATTTCTTTATTTCAATTTTAGCACTAGGTTCTTTTGCCTTGCCAAGAAAGGTAGATCTTTAAGATTTTTTACCATTTCTTCAATAAAGCAACCTACTTCCTCTTGTTGTTGTTGCATTTTTATTTGTTTATATTTATCTACTATCTTCTTGTGTTGTTTCTTATTCATTTGGAAGTGTCTCAGTTCTTCACCATCATCATCATCTTCATCTTCTTTTAGACTGTATTATTCCTCATAATATTCCTTCAACATTTGTTTCTTGTTATTTCTCTTGGCATTAGTACCTTGTCGAGTTAAGATGTTTTCTTTATTCTACTTATTCTTTATAAAAAGATCTCTAGAGTGCTCTTCTGTAGAAGTGTCTGAAGACCACACATCCATTCTATGGTGGCCTCTAATTCCCTACTATGATTTCCTCTAGATCACTCTCACTCCTCTTTGTAAATGATCACTTTGGGAAGGTTGGCTAGCATTCTAGTTTTGATAGAATATCCTAGCTACTTCACATGAAACCATAGTGTGAGTATCCTTCCCACAAAATATACATTTATGTTTTTTCTCTACCTTGTTGGGTGAATATTTTGTCACCAGCATACTAATGACAAAATATATGTTTCACACAGCTATGTTGAGAAATTAATCTCTCCTCTCATCAAGGGGATGTTCCCTTTGAAATTTCTTCTCTAATTAATAAGAAATCAAAATCTGTGGGTTGGTGTTGGGCATATAACTCTCTTTTTTTAGGGTCTATGTATTCTCCCTTCACCTTGTTACAATTTCTCTACCTCTTTAGATACTTAAAGAAAAGAACAATGAATCTAACAAACTACTCTAAAACTTACAGTCAAGTAGCACAAAGTCTCTCTTGAACATAATCTTAACTCAAACTGATTATTACAAAAAGTTAGAAATTTAACTCGCGGCTCAAAGTCTTCGAGTATGAATTCCTAATTCATTAAACTAAAAGTAACTGCAGCAATACAAAGCCTACCACTAATTACTTAATTTATCAGAAGATTTCCCAAATATGCTAGGAGCGCACAGTCCACTTGCACAATTCAGGAACTCTTTAACCCACATAACAATATCTTCAATATCAAAGAAGTAAAGAACATATATAATTAATGGACATAAGAACATTAAATCATATAAGCAATTTTCTTGAAACAACACAAAGTTTGAGATCAACAAAATTGTTTTCTTTATTTGCTTGATAGAATTTTCACAACAAAGTCCAAAGTCTTAGTTGAGGTAAAAATTCTGCAGAGTTTTGCTAAGCATGAAAAAGATCAATATTTACAAATGAGGTCCTCCTTATATAGGAAAATAAGTTGAGAAAAAGGTGGGCACAGTTGACTTATTCAACTACACAGTCCCATTTTACTACAACTACAACATAAAGAAAACGTGCAACTGCATAAAAATTGACAACATCTATCGATGCAACTGTATAAAGAGAAGGTGTCAAAAAGGGTCACTTCATTCTTCATTCTCCTCCTCATTGGATTTCTAAAAATCTTCGAACTTAGCTAGGATAGCTTTCATCTCTGCTTCATTTGGCATTGGGGTAGAACTTGTGATTACTCGGACGCGAGAAATTGCATCTTCAATCTTTACCTGTTTCTTTTGCCCGTCCTTCAGTATAGATGCAAGGACTTCAAAACTGCCCTAGATCTCCAATAGCTTATCAAATGTGTCAAGTGAGAAATCTTGTCTCATTTAGTGATCTATTAAGGCAAGGAATTCTTGTGTGATAGCTTTGCTAGTAACGATATTTTGATTGCCATCATATAGGTAACAAGGAAGATCAACAACTTTGGCAAAAATGAGATCAATCTTGTCATCACCTTCTTTCTTTTCTTAGTCCATGAATTCTTGCATATTAACATGCTTGATTTCAGTGTCTCTGATCTCCTTGATATTTGAGTCCACTGAACTCTCTGGGTACAGATTCAAGTACTTGTTGTACTTGTACTTCATCTTTCTTGATGATGTTTTACTCGGAGAAGATTCCAACTGACTTGAGGAAGGCTCAGATTTGTTGTGAGGGAGCTTTGACATTTGTGATGACTACATTCAACACTGAGGATTAGCTCTTTTGATAGTTATTATCATCATCAAAATTGATTTTCTTCAATCGGATCGAAAAACTAGACTCGGAACAGACTTAGGAGTAAAACTGCCAGAAAGAGCAGGTTGGGGAAAAAAGTCCGACATGCTCTTTAGAAAGAAAAATTTGCACATCGGACTTTAAAGTCCGATGTGCAAGGATAAAACCATCGAGCAAGCCATCACATCGGAATTTAAAGTCCGATATGCTTACAAAGGAAAAACCGTTGATTGACATGTCGGGTTTTAAAACCCAACATGTCAACCAACCTTCACATCTCCGCATAATGGACTTTAAAGTCCGATATGTGAAGATAATTATCCGCATATCAGATTTTAAAGTCTGTTATGCGGAGACATTTAATCCAATTGCATAACAGGCTTTAAACCTCGTTATGCAACTTTGGGAAAAAGAGGAATAAAGGGGGGGGCAATCGGAGTTTAAAATCCGATTGCTCTCCCGACACACCAAGAAAAACCCAGAGGAAATAGAACAAAACAAACGGAAAAATAATATGCAAACAAGAAGGGAAAACTCGAAAAAAAAACGTAAAACCCTACCTCCTTCGCTACAAGAGATTTTTTGAAAGATCCGATGATGGCGTGATCAAATCCACAAGATGGCGAGCGAAAACGTTGAAGGAGATGCGCAGAAGGAAAAAAGCATAGGCAAAAATGAGAAAATAAAACACAAAAATGGATTAAATAAACCCCCGATATTAGCCATTAATGATGCATTAATGACCAACTTGCAATGCATGTCGAACTTGCGGCTAAAAACCTGTGCAAGTCGAACTTTAAAGTCCGACATGCACTCCCTAGCCAGACAACCTACAGTTCGGACTTTAAAGTCCGAATTGCAAGAGAAGACTACCTGCTGGTCGGACTTTAAAGTCCAAACTGCAGGCTTCAAAACCTAGCAAACGCACATCAGACTTTAAAGTCCGATGTGCATAAAGCAAAGAAAGACCCTATAGTTCGGACTTTAAAGTCTGAACTGCAGGTAAAACTGCAAACTTAGAAAAACTAAGAAAACACTAAAAACGAAAAGCAAGAAGCTAAACAAGCTAACCGATGAAGTCAATTAATCTCTCCCGGAGACTGTAAGGTACGAAACGGACCAGTTTTGTAGGGTTGCCTCATGATTTTGGCCACACTAAAATCGAGGACAACATACCCAACACTCAGATGCATAGTGGCCCATATTTTCATAGTTGAATTAATTAGCATAATTTCTTCTTTTGTTTTTTCTAACCTCTTCCTCTACCTCCTTTGTAATTAGATCTATTGATTGTTTTCATTGCACAAACATTCCAACTATCTTACTGGGATGGGATCTGGTATTTAGTGACACAATTATGATTCTGACAACATTGGTTTCCCCCATTTTGTACTAGAGGTTGATTGTTTAGACAATATTTTGTTAGTTGTAAATCCCAATCTTGACAAATAACATAATACATAGAATTGGGTCTAACTAATTTCAATATTGCTAGTGTTTTCTCTAATTTTTCCTTAGAGAATTCATTCTAGGGGTGCCCTTCTTGATTACAATATGTACCCCAAATTATCTCTAGTAGTTTAGGGTTAGTAGCCATAATTTCTCACTCTACTACAAAATTTTCAACTTTCAACTATAGATCTTCAAGGATTTCAGCATTACTATCCTTTTCTAGTCTCCTCCATGGAACTGAGATTCATATGGTAAGACATGGCAATAAGATTAGCATATTTTTCAAACAGCCTCCCATCCAATCCTACTCTTATATCCCTATGTAGTCTATATAATTCAATTTTCTTCTTTCCAGTCAAAGGTTCCTCTAACTTCTTGCAAATCTCCTTGCATTTCTTATCATATCTTTTGACACATTCATTATCTCCTTATGTTAAATTCCTCATCCACATGACACTTTCTATTAGAATATCTAGGGTACCAATCCTTGATAGAAATTCTCCTTTCACTACATCACAAGTGGCAGAGTATTGAGGATAGTTCTTTATGTACCATGCTAATTCTTCCTTTCTCAAGGACCCCATAAAGTCCAACAACTTGTCCTTGTTTGCATACTTTCCCAATTTCTCACATATGGACTCCAAAAGAAATACATGTTTGATAGATTCAGTGGTATCAATTTCAAAGACAAGGATCTTCATTTCTATGTTCATTATGTTTAACTCTGACCTAGATTCTATTTTATTTTAGAGGTATATGTCAATTGTTTTTCCATTTTAAATATTACTTGTTTTCTCTCCTTCTTGATACTATTTTGGAGTTTTATCTATCTATTCTTATCTCTTTCAAGTTTTATATCAAAATAGTCTTCCCCTAATAATTCACTCCAAGGGGTGTGCTTCTCTTTGCTCTCTTCTTTCTGCTCCTTTTTTGCTTCTTTCTTCTCTTCACTTCTATGTAGTGATATTTTTATAATAACTCTCCTTCTTTTATACCTCAATGGGGATGGAACTTGGTCTAGGGGTTGTGACTCTTCATAACTTATTTTCACCATTTTGTTATTAAATGACATTTGATTAGTTAATGGCCACACCTCTAAGCCCAATTCTAAATTAACTTCTTCCTTCTTACTTTCTACTTCTATTAAATTACTTATACTCATGTTAATTACTTTCTCCAAATATTCATCATTTATGGAGAGGACCTTATCCAAAGTTTTTAAGAATTATGTAAGCCTTTCATCTAATTTAGTTGGTATATTATTTAAGTCTAGTTTTGGTTAAGGGTTTCTAGAAGGTCCTAGTAGAGTAGGAGCCTCTATGCTACAACTTTTCTCTAATGGCGAGATTTAGGATTCTTGATTGTGTATTAATTGCTCAAAAGTCCTCTGGTTCCTTTTAGTAGTAAACTCATCTTTTTTGAGGTCTTATCCTTTTTCTTTCTACTATCTTTTTCTCTTTTAATGACAACACCCACATTGGTGTGTTTAGCAACACCGTTAATGGTACACTCTAACCTTAAATTTTTGTCACTTCCATCCTTCTTCTATGTCTTTATTCTCTCTACATCATTTGCCTTTGTCTCCTTTCTTCTTAGTTAAGGCTGGTCATTCTTTCTCTCCTTTCTAAATCAATTTTCTCCTCAATTTCCCATTATCACATTTGGCCATGGGTGTATAATATTTGGGATTGCATTACTTAGATATTGTTTCCCATGGTGGTTGTTTGGTAGTTATATTAATGATCCCATCCTTTCGTAGGTCTCTCCAGACCTTTACCTCCTTTCCATTTCCCATTCTCTTAGCACCTAACCCTCTCTCATAAGGTAGACATCAAGAAGACATAAATTTGATAGATCATATCTTCTTCATCATCTATTATTTATTTCTTGATCTAATATTAGATGTAGAATTTGAAAATTTTCCTATCAAACCTAAACATACCCTAACCACGGTCTTGACAACTGAACCAATGTTAGCAAGAAATATGAGGGATGCAACCCAGAGTTTTGTATCTAAAGGATTTATGATGTTGTAGTCTTTTACCCTGGACTTAGCCCTATTGAGGCAACACGACAAGGTATTATGGATCATATCTTAGTTGTAAATTAGAATAAAATACCATATACACATAACAAATTAGAAATTATAATTGCTTCTATTCATATATCAATATGTATTCATTACATTCCTTATATCTCCATGTAATATATCTTACTTCTCCCTATTATCTCTCATTTGTACTATTATAGTGAACAAATCTCACTAACTACTTATAGCTATAATAAGGGCATGACCCTTAGATAATATCCCTAGAGCACATTTTATCTTCCTAATCTTATATTTTGAACCCTTACTTCTGGCTAGATATTCAGCTTCTCAGGACCAATGTATATATACCTTTTAGGCCAACAATGTGATTAAACACTCAAGTTTTTCTAAATGGAACCATGAGAGAGTTGTTGGATTATTTGGGAGATTGTTGGATTTAGTTGTTCATTGCTACTGCTAGGATATTTTGTTATCATTGATGTCAACATATTCCTGTGAGTTATTCTGGTGAGTTTGGGAAGATTTTTTGATCCGGTTTGTAGTTCTTTGTTTACCGGTTTTTGTCGGTATTCCCTCTGGTATATTCTAGTGTGATCAGATCTTGTGCTGAGATTTTGGATTATTGTTTGGGATGATCTTGTGTATCTTCATTTTAGATGGTTCATGATTTGGTGCTCCGCAAGTTATATTTCTTCATGACAGTTGTTTATTGGTTATGCTCTTGAGCTTTGAGACGTTGGCAGATGAATATTTGAAAAGAGATGTTGGTGCAACTGTTCCAGATGATTCTAATGTTCTTGATGGTGTTTCCTAGTCATGTCCTATTTGTTTTGGTGATCCGCATTGATCGTTGAGCTATTTTTTGGTGATTTCTTTGAACTAGTGATAATTTGTGTGTTATGCAGTATTTCTGGTGGTGTAGTGTGTTGCGGTTGATCTTGGCGGGATTTCTGGTGGACGTAATTGTTTGGGAATTTGAATTAGGTCCATGATATGTAATGTAAATCATATTATTGGTTTGGTGGTCAATCTTTGAATTGTGTAATGTAATTTTTGTAATTATGAGCTGAGGGTTGAGGGTTTAGTCGACCTTGTTATCAAGGTTGATGATTTGTATATATAGGTGAGATGCTTATGTAATTTAGGTGTCGGTATTGTGTCTACATTATTAGAGAGAGGTACATGTGTGAATAAGGATATATCATTCATTGAAGTGTTGTGATGAGTTTGGTGTTGTAGGGCAGACAACTGTGCTCAATCAGAATTGTCATCAAGCATTTGTAGATGTTATTATTGCAGTTCATTTCTTCCAGATTATAGTCTGAATCATATTCTAAGTCAATGAGACTTCCCTTAGGGTTGTAGGCTTTCGGGCATATATATTTTGAGTAGTGAGCTCTAGGTAGTGTGCCTGAATGCATGTGCATTCCCCATTGTAATATTTTCACATACTACTGCAGAGTATCATCTTATTGTGGGTAGGTTCCTAGCATGGTTTTTCCCTTAATCGGGTTGTCCACGTCAAAATCTTGGTGTTGTGTATTTTGTGTTGTTAATTTGCTTATCTATTATTGTTGTGATTTATTAGTTAATGTTTTGGAAGTTTAATTTATATTCTGGTGAAGACGGATTCACCCCCCCCCTCTCAGTCTTCCCTTTTGATTGCTACTAATAATTGGTATCAGAGCTAGATCCTTTGGTAGAAGCTCAATCGCTTGAGGAGATCTGGGATAGTAGCTCAAGGTATTCTTTTCAAGAAGGATAGTATGAGGTTTGATGGAAGCAACTACATTATATTGAAGAAACAAATGGAGGTGCATTTGAAATTTCTTGGAGATGATTATTGGAAGATTACTAAGAATGCCTATGTTGTTCCTCATAATGGACCATCCACTCCTGACGAGGTTAAGGAAGTTGAATATAACATTAAAGTGAAGGAAGCATTACTCAGTGCCCTGGTTGATTCTGAAATGACAAATGTTATGGAACTTCAGACCGCACATGAGATTTGAGTGAAGCTTGAGATCCTGTATGAAGGTGATAGCTAGGTGAAAGTTGCTAAGTTGTAGAGTTTGAAAGGGAAGTATGAGACATTGAAGATGGGAGATTATGATAACATAAATTCATACATGGCTAAGGTGAATGAGCTTGTCCTTGGTATCAGATCTGTCGGTGGAAAGATTGAATAAGATGAGATTGTTGCTAAGGTACTAAGATCTTTGCCTCCTACTTATAAACATAAGGTTGCCACTATTGATGAGATCTAGAGTGTAACTACAATGACAAGGGATGTATTAGTTGGAAATCTTGTTGCATTTGAGCTGGGCGAATTTGGTGAATCGTGTGGAAAGTTTGAGACAACATTCAAAGCATCAACATCTATGTCCGGTATGAAGAATTATGATCCTGATGAGTGTAGGATATCCATATATGAAAGAGAAAGGAGAGAGATAGAAAAGAGAGAGAGAGAGAGAGAGAGAGAGAGAGAGAGAGAGAGAGAGAGAGAGAGAGCTTGATGAGCTTGAAGAATTGATTGCCCGAAGATTTCCCAAAGGTGTCGGTAAGTATGATGGAAAGTTTCCCTTGAAATATTTTTCTTGTAATAAGATAGGACATTTTTCTTCTAGATGTCCAGAGAGAATGGATAAGTATGACATACATGATAAGTTTGATAAGTTTGATAGAAATGATAGATATGAGAAGCATGAGAACTATGATAAGCCTTACAAGTCTAACCAGAAGTTTAGGAACTAGAATAATTGTTATTATGTTGCGGATGAAGGTGTTATAGATGAAGAATTAGAAGGAGATGAAGCTGTGTTCATTGCTATCAAAGAGGATAGACCTGTGCCTATTGATTCCACCAGCTGCTCTATTGAGGAGAAAGCTTTGGCTACTAAGGTAGAAGAAATGAGTGAATGGGTGATTGATAGGGGTTGTTCACATCACATGACTGGTGACAAAAGAAAATTTGTAAGCATAGAAAGGTATGATGGTGGAATAGTTAGATTTGGTGATAACAAAGCCTGTGTAATCTGTGGGAGAGGTTCTATTTCTTTTGATGGTAAGCATAACACTGATGATGTCTTGTATGTTGAAGGTTTGAAGCATAATCTTTTGAGTGTTGGACAGATGGTTGATAAGGGCTATGATCTACAATTCGAAGATGGTAAATGCATGATCTTGAATGCATCTGGTATAGAAATTGCATCTGGAACTAATACTGAAGGTAACATTTTTCATTTGAATGCTAGTGAGAAAAGTTGTTTGATTGCTAAGATAGATGAGAGTTGGTTATGGCATAGAAGGATGTATCATGTACACTTTGATTCATTCATCAAGATCAGTTCTACTCAAGTTGTTAGGGATTTGCCCAAGATTGTTAAACTTGTTAATCCAGTATGTAAGGAATGTTAGTTGGGTAGGCAAACAAGGATATCTTTCAAAAGTAAATGGTACACATCAGATGGATTATTAGATCTTGTGCATACTGACCTATGTGGACCTACAAATGTTAGAAGTGTGCAGGGTGACATATACTTTATGTTACTAATTGATGATTATACCAGAAAGATATGGATTGTCTTTTTAAAGGAAAAATTAGAAGCATTTGAGAAATTCAAGATATTCAAAGCTAAAGTTGAAACTGAGTTTGGATTGAAGTTGAAGTGTTTGAGATTTGATAAAGGTGGAGAATTTTGTTCAGGTGAGTTCACATCTTTCTGTGAGATGCATGGAATCAGAAGACAATTATCTGCTCTTAGGACCCCATAGTAGAATGGGATTGTTGAAAGGAAGAACCGTATTGTTTTAGATGTTGCAAGAACTATGTTGATTGAAGGAAATGTTCTGAAGGTTTACTGGAGAGAAGCTATTAGCACTGCAATCTATACATTCAATAGAGTTCATATCAAAGGTGATACCGGTAAGACTCCTTATGAGCTTTGGTTTGGCCATGTTCATACTATGAAATATTTCAAAGTATTTGGTAGGAAATGTTATATCAAGAGAGATGAGTATATTAGGAAGTTTGATGCTAGAAGTGATGAAGGTATCTTCTTGGAATATTCTACAAATAGAAAAGCCTACTGGTGCTATAACAAGAGACTGAGAAAGATAGTTGAGACTGCAAGTGTGAAGGTGGATGAAAACCTTGGGAAGGAGACCAAAGCTTATGATGAAAGTCAACATGTTGTTTTAGCTCCTATTCAGCCTGAAGAACCTAAGCAGAATGATTTGGTAGAGACATAGACTGTTGCTGCTACTGGTGAGGATGTTCATGAGTTGTCTGAAAATCAAAACAATCAGAAAACTCTGAGGTATGTAAGATTGAATCATTCTGAAAATCAGATTATTGGTGATAAGAATAAAGGAATAATGACTAGAAGAAGGTTAGCTGCAGAAGAGATATGTTTGATTTCTAAAGTTGAACCTAAAGATGTTGTTGAAGCTTGTAAAGATAATAACTAGATTAGAGCCATGGAAGAAGAGTTAGATCAGATTGAAAAGAACAATACTTGGGAACTTGTGCCCAAACCTAAGGATAAAAATGTTATTGGTACTAAATGGGTTTTTAGGAACAAATTGAATGAAGCAAGTGAAGTGGTCAGAAATAAAGCCAGGATGGTCTACAAAGGATATTCACAGCAAGAAGGGATTGATTATGAAGAAACTTTTTCTTTGGTTGCCAGAATTGAAGCTATTAGATTATTGCTAGCTTATGCTGCTTATAAATATTTCAAGATATATCAAATGGATGTCAAATCTGCATTTTTGAATGGCGATCTAGAAGAAGAAGTCTACATTGAACAACCTAATGGATTTTCATTGTCAGATGATGGAGACATGGTATGTAAGTTGAAGAAAGCACTTTATGGTTTGAAACAAGCCCCTAGAGCTTGGTATGCTAGATTAGATAAATACTTGCTAAAATTAGGATTTGTCAAAGGTGCTGATGATAGTAATCTGTACTTTAAAATTGAAAACAACATTTTGATTGTTGAAGTCTTTGTTGATGACATTATTTTTTGTGGTGATGATGATATGAGTATGAAATTTGCTAGTGACATGCAAAAAGAATTTGAGATGTCTATGATTGGTGAGAAGAAAATTTTCTTAGGTTTGCAAATTGTACAAACAAAAAAAGGTATCTTTATATCTCAAACTAATTATGTGAAAAAATTGTTGAAGAAGTTTGGATTAGATGATTCCAAACCGGTTAGAACTCCTATGGTGATTGGTTGTAAATTGTCTAAAAATGATGAATCTCCTAAAGCTAATCAGAGTTTATACAGATCTATGGTTGGTGGACTATTATATATTACTCAAACTAGGCCTGATATTATGCATGTTGTGTGTATGGTAGCTAGATATCAAGCTGGTCCAAAAGAGAGTCATGTTACTACTGTTAAAAAGAATATTCAGATATCTAAAGGGAATTGGAGATTATGGTTTATGGTATCCAAAGAATGATGATTTCATGTTATGTGCTTATACTGATGCAGATTGGGCAGGCGATGTTGATGACTGAAAGAGTACTACCGATAGACCATTCTTTTTAGGTAAGAATTTAGTTTCATGGGCCAACAAGAAACAAGATTCAATATCTTTATCTACTGTTGAAGCTGAGTACATTATTGCTACTAGTAATTGCACTCAGATAGTATGGATGAAGCAAATGTTGAAAGATATCAGAGTTATTTATGATGAGCCTATTGTTATATACTATGATAATTCTAGTGCTATAAACATGTCCAAGAATCCGGCGCAACATTCAAATACTAAGCATATATCAATCAAATACAATTACTTGAGAGAGGAAGTCGGTAAATAGAAGGTGAAGTTGGAATATGTATCTACAAAGGAAAAAATTGGTGATATTTTTACTAAGCCTTTGCCTGTAGATATATTTTTCTATCTGAGAGACAAGTTGGGTCTCCACCCCTCCTGATGACAACTAGATGCATTGAGTTGCATTGATCAGGTGGAATTCAGAGCCTTACTCTTTTATCCGGATTGATGAGTTGGCGTTGCTCCTTTGCTGGAGTAGTCTGTGTTTTTTAGAGAGATTCCTGTTTTTGTGTTTTAGGGGGAGAGAGTTTGATTTTTTGTTTTGGTGATCTTTGGCGTTGTTGTCAAAGGGGAAGAGAGATCATGTGAAAAAATCCTTTATCTATCTTGATCTCAGGGGGAGTTTGTCAATGATATCTTATTTCTTTGCATTGATTGTTTTTCACATTCATATGTTGCCATCAATGCCAAAGGGGGAGATTGTTGGATTATTTGGGATATTGTTGGATTTGGTTGGTCATTGTTGCTGCTAGGATATGTTGTTGTCATTGATGTCAACATATTCCTATAAGTTATTTCAGTGAGTTTGGAAATATTTTCTGATTCGGTTTGCAGTTCTTTGTTTACCAGTTTTTGTCGATATTCCCTCCAGTATATTGTGGTGTGATCAGATCTTGTGCTGAGATTTTGGATTATTGTTTGGGATGATCTTGTGTATCTTTATTTCAGATGGTTCATGATTTGGTACTCCACAAGTTATATTTCTTTGTGACAGTTGTTGATTGGTTGTGTTCTTGAGCTTTGAGACATTAACAGATGAAGATTTGAAAAGAGATGTTGGTGCAATTGTTCCGGATGATTCTAACGTGCTTGATGGTGTTTCCTATTCGTGTCCTATTTATTTTGGCAATCCACATTGATTGTTGAGCTATTTTTTGGTGATTTATTTGAATCGGTGATAATTTGTGCTATGTAGTATTTCTGGTCGTGTAGTGTGTTGCGGTTGATCTTGGCGAGATTTCCGGTGGATGTAATTGTTTGGGAATTTGAATTAGGTCCATTATATGTAATGTAAATCATAATATTGGTCTGGTGGTCGATCTTTGTATCGTGTAATGTAATTTTTGTAATTATGAGTTGAGGGTTGAGGGTTTAGCCGACCTTGTTATCAAGGTTGATGATTTGTATATGTAGGTGATATGCTTATGTAATTTAGGTGTCGGTATTATGTCTGCATTATCAGAGAGAGATAAATGTGCGAACAAGGATATATCATTCAACGAAGTGTTGTGATGAGTTTGGTGTTGCAGGGCAGACAATTGTACTTAACCAGAACTGTCATCAAACATTTGTAGAAGCTATTATTGCAGTTCATTCCTTCTGGATTGTAGTTTGAATCATATTGTAAGTCAGTGAGACTTCCCTGAGGGTTGTATCCTTTCGGGCATATATATTTTGAGTAGTGAGCTCTAGGCAGTGTGCCTGAATGCATGCACATTCCCCATTTTAATATTTTCACATACTACTGCAGAGTGTCATCTTATTGTGGGTAGGTTCCCACCATGATTTTTACCTTAACTGGGTTTTCCACGTCAAAATCTTGGTGTTGTGTGTGTTGTGTTGTTAATTTTCTTATCTTTTATTGTTGTGGTTTATCAGTTAATATTTTGTAAGTTTAATTTATATTTTGGTGAAGACTGATTCACCCCCCCATCTTAGTCTTCCCTCTTGATTGTTGCTAACAAGAGCTTGCCAAAAGAGGCAACAAAATTATTCTATAGATTATACCAGAAAGTAGAGTATGAATCATAGTTCTCTATTGTGCTAATGTTGATGCCTAAATAATTGAAGGTTTTATTTGTTCAAGACAAAGAGATAACTAAAATTTACATTCCTAGTTGTGATTAATGCTTTTGCATTTTTTTAAAAGTTATTATTCTACTAGAAATGGTTTTTTGTGTGCCTGGGTATCTTTAATTCAATATATGTATTTTTCTTTTAGTACTACTCATAGTTTCCTATTTAATGGCCACCCTACGCCGCTTCATTATTTCAAAGAATTTGGAGTCCAACTTTAACAAGGTCTATGTGGAGCTATTTGCATTAATATTATAGAATTAGACATTGCTAAAAAAATTATGTCTTATGATTTTATCCAGAGTTACTACTTCTTATCCAATTTGGTGTCAATTTTGGATTCTTTCATAATCCAAAATAAGGAAAATTAAGGATTTGTAGGTGCATCTTTAGGAAAGCCAAGGTAATTGTTTTTTTTCCCTTCTATATAATGTTAACACTAAGAAGTTATAAACCAAAATTGCCAAAATGAGTTGTCTTCTTTTTATCCATCAAATTAGCTCAAAAGTAGTAGGAGAAATTATTATTGCCATACAATGGCAATTTGACATACAATCCTCATTCTAGTGGTGTTTGCAAGTAACAATCTAAATATTTCAATCTAAAAATCCATTTCCAATAAGTGCAAATCTATTTTCTTTTATCTCTATTTCACAAACTTTAGAAAACCTATAGAAGAGAAAGGAGTTATTAGTCTAACTTTTGTTATTATTATTGTAATTATGTGAAATAAGAATAAGGAGCAGATATGCTACATAATTTAGTTACATTACCTAATGCTTGTGTGAGAGCTTGCAAATCAACTTTCAATGCATGTTTGGGTAGCAACAATCCAAGTCCACTATTTTGTATAAGCATATCAACAAACACCATATCAAATAGCCATCCATATACATAGAGCAATATATTGTGTATATATATTTTATTTGTAGATACTAGATTACATAAAAGTTCACAAAACATAGGATAAATTTTACAGCCTACAAGAAAGTAGATAGTGCCAGAGAATTGTAGAGTATTTGAAAACATAAATAGAACAAATCAAAATTAGATTAAAAAAGGGAAAAATAGAAGAATAAATCATCATAACTACTTTATGAGAATTTAGATGACCTAATACAAAATGGTAACTTCATAAATATTTTCTTTCACTAGAATGAAGAAACATAAGTCAAAGCTATCTTTTAGTCTAAACTTTTATAAAAATGGCAACTATATGGAAATTATGAAGATGAAATCTATATGAAAACTATAGAGAAAGACCTCAAGAGAAGATGTAATTTTCAACATGATGACAAAAAAAGTAAAAAAAAGGTATATAATTTCAAGTCCTTATTTTTATATGGGTGGAATCGTCTGGCTTATATAGTAGTAGCTCCTACATTTTAAGAAAAAAATATTCTCCAGTGTATGTTAAAAGAAATATGCATTGAATGGTCCATTTTCCTTAAAAATAAAAGTAGAGTCAAAGGATAATATCTATTTTTTTATTAATATATTATATGCCATTTGGGTCAAATATATTTATGAAAACATTTATGTAAGTCTTATAATTATATATTCAGGATGTTGAAAATTGTGTAGACAAAATTGATAAAAGAAAGATTTGAAGCAAAAGAAAAAGAACTTGTAGATCCAACCACAAAAAACACTTGAAACATTTCAAGAAAATGAACATAAACTTGTAGATCAAACCCAAAAAACATTTGAAAAATTATAAGAAAAAAGACAAAACAAATTTGCAGTCACCACAACAAAAGACACATAAAGAATCTTACTTTCTTATAAATGAATCTACACTTCGTCTAACTATTTGTAGTTTCTAGTACTTGGAATATTTCCAATTGTGAGTGCTAGCGGTTTCTAGTCTTTAAATCTTCAAGTTGCATCTTCTTCAACTATTATTTAAGAGGCATAGCCTACATTCAATAAGATGAAACCTCTCCAATTTTATTTTATTAAAAATTTATCTTTTCTAGCGAAAGCATCTGATTGGGTTTGTCTGCCCATTCATTTGTTTCTAGTCTTAGCAATTTATTACTCTACAGTACAAAAACTTCAATATGTACTTGCTTCTATCCAATGAGATAAGAGTTTTCAATATTTTCCTAGATTTTTACGTATTTTCTTATTTATACATCTTTTTCAATGCAACTAGTAACTGCATTGGGGAATAGCTTTGTCTGTCCACTTATTATAATAGTAAATGTTTGTACATAATAAAAAATCATTTCATGAATAAATTGTAGTCAATTTAAGAATCAACTATATTATGATCCAATATTAATCAAATTTAATAGATACAATATCTCATTAACTATCCTATTGCACATTTAATGCAACGTTGAAGATTTCATAAATGTGGTAATAAATGTGGTATTGAAAAAAAAGGAATGTTTGGCAAAATAAGTCAATAGAAATTGGGAAAAATATAGGAAAAATATTTTTGTAGAAATTAATAAAATATATACAAATTTTGAAACTATAGAGTTGGATCTCACTTTTTAAATTTCGGTAAAATCGTTGACCAAAGAAAGAGAAGAAATCGCATCCAATGGATGCATAAATAATCTTACCAAACAACATAAACTAATAATATTTTCCAACGTAAAATAAACTCTTTTATTTATTAAAATTAACAAGGGGAACTGTATTAGTAGCTATTATAGCTAACTTCGTACACCCACGAATCTTAAATGGTACATAAAATTCCAACATTTTTTTTTTGTCATCTTTGTATGTGACTTAACCACTTATAGCTATTGTTTATGATTTTGGGTTGTAATGACGCATGTTGTGGAACCTATTGTACGCACAAGGGTCAAAAAGTGGTCATTTCAAAGTGCCACTTGAAACCCACTTAAAGATATCTCAGCACTACAACTAGCTCAAAATGGTCAATGCTTATGCACAAATGCCCCAATAGTCGTACACTAGAAGTACCAATAAATTTGTACAACTGCTCCAATTAAAATCCCAAAATTTCAACTATATAAATAAATTAGACGACACTTGATACTCTTCCCCTATCACTACGTAACAAAACCTAAATATATTTTCCAATTTTTCATTTATTAAAAAGTAACCACCCAAAAAAAACTGGTATCTTCCAAACACAAAATAACTTTTCCTATTTAATATACATCTTGTTTTTTTTTATATGGCATGAAGCTAAAAAATTTCGACCAGTACACATTGTACCTACAAGTTGCACCCCCTATAGACCGACCATTACATCACTAGTCGAACGACATGTTGATCAGATGTGCATAAACTATTATCGACAACAAGATTTGGTGAGGCGTGTCATATTATGAATCTTTTAAGATGAAATTGAAATGAAGCTTATCTTTCCTTGAGAATTGACGCCAGGTAATATATACAGTTAATATATCACACAAGTCCAATGACACCAGTCCAAAAGAAACGGTATAAATCACATGCAAACAATCATGTCGTCCTCATGCAAATACTCCGTTTAGATTGTACATATTCACTTTTCCTCTTTCATCTTTATGGTCTTCACATTGCTTCTTATTATTATTATTTCTTTATGTAACATCCCATTTATTATTATTCACATGTGGTGATGCAAGCAAGATATCATGTATAACATGATTTGCTTTTAAGAAAGGAAAGAGAAAGGTGGGTCTTTTTTTATAGTTTAAATGATTCTGGATTGATGGGATAAAGTATATGGGATTATCTCTTATTTTTATTATGTAGGAGGTATTTCATCAGTTTAATATATTATTCACTTTTTGTTCATTTATTTTTTAAATTATTAATTTATGGAAATTAAAAAAAAAAAAAAAAGTTAATTAATAAATTTCACGTGTATCAATGAAGGAGTTGTGTAACTTTATTGGTATTTATAGTGTATGACTATTCGGACATTTGTGCATAAGTACTGGCAATTTTTGAGTTGGTTGCAGTGTACGGTTATTGGAACATCTTTAAGTAGGTACCAGGCAACACTTTGAAAATACCACTTTTTGACCTTTTCGCGTAGAACAGAATCCCACAATGTGCATTGTTACTACCCAAAAGCCATAACAATAGGTATAAGTTGTTAAGTCGCATACAAAGCCAACAAAAAATAAATCATCAAAATCTGATGTACCATTTAGAATCTATGAGTGCGAGAAGTTGGCTATAATGACTACGAGTATGCTTCCCTTATGTATTTTATTTTTTAAGTGTTTGTGTATTTTCAAAAAAAAAATTGACTATAAATATATATATTATTTAAGTATAAATTTTAAGAATAATAATATTTAGTTTTGAATCTAAAAGTACTATTTAATATTATCATAATTTGTATTCATGTTAAAATCTAAATTGGAAACATTTCTTAACTAATTGAATGCTACTAAAAATAAAAATAATAATTAGTGATTATTTTTTTTTAGCTTTACAACTTATACATGCAAATAAAATTTCCCTATCATTAATAAATAAGTTCTCCCAATTCAAGACTTATAATTATGAATTACAAGTCTGGGCTATTCTCTAATAATATTATTTTAATAAAAATATATGTGAAGAAGATAAAGATGTTTAATTAAATAAATGAAAGATTTGTAATTTTAATGTGCATTTTAAATTTGATTATCATTGTATCAATAGGTGATGCCTCTTTATTTGTGTAATGCCTTAGTTTTTGCATAAGATTGGGGTTAAGTCCATACCTTAGAGTCATTTTCACACCCACAAGTTTATCTTTCTAATGTGAAAATCTAATCTGTGTGGTTCTACTATCTTACTCTTAGGTTTTCCTCTATTTTCTCTATCTTTTTGTTTTAATCTAAAAAAAGTTGGTATTTAATGACACCTTTCTAATGGATTGTCAATATGTTGCAAGGAATTATGTTATCCTAGGTCAAAAAAAAGTTTGTAAAGGACTAGAAGATGTCCAGTAATGTCCTAAGATAAATATATAGATTTCTTTTAATGTACCAGATTAATGTGTTCATTTATTGACCAATACTTAAATTACTGTAGGGAAAAGAGAGCATGACCAAATATGAGGATTAAAAATGAATGCAAATAACACCAAATTTGTGAAAATATGTGCTAGTCAATCCATAATGACTAGTGCAATAGGTGAGAGTTGACCAAATTTGGATTTGAATTTTAAAGAGCTAGATGGTAATATTTATAAATGTAATTCAAGCCTACACCCACACAAATGACCAAGAATGATAGAACAATAGAGTCTATGTGATGAATGAATTTCTAATCAAGGTAAAAGATACAAGGAAATTTCTTTTCTTTTTTTCAAGTGTTAAGTATTAATGAAATAATGACAAAATTAATAATTTTTTCCTACACAAATAAATAAAATTATAATTTAAGTCAAATCTATGATTAACAACATGGGCATGCACATGTAATAGAAAATGTGAACATGTTATACTAGTATAGAGAACATTAAAAACCAAGGAAATAGAAACAAAATGCAAATGCAGAGACCAGGAACCACTGGAATCAATCTCATGACTACCTCTAGAGGCTCCAAACTAAATTTTTGAGCTTGTGACTTTATTGTAATAAGAGGTGTGCCTAGGACTAAGGAGAAGATTGGGGTTGACAAAAAGTCCTTGAGGTCATGAAAGCACCTTTTTCCCTTGATATGCTTACAATATGATTCTAATCAAAATTCAATATAGACAAGTATCAAAAAATGGACAAAAAAAGAAGTAAAATGGTAAAATATATGTCAAATTGGCTCAAATAAACTAGAATCATAGAAAAACACAAATGTATATATATATATATACACATACATTAGATTGGTAAACCCCAATACTAGCATCCACAAGTCACTACAAGCTTACAAACTAAATTTTGTTGAATTTTGAGGTTGGCTTTGCTACAATAGAGAGATCTACTTAACACTAAGGATAAGTCCCATGTCTTTCTTTGAATTAAAAATTCATAGGGAGGTTTTTCATAATCTTCCAAAAACTTATTTAAATTAGCACTTCATTGGATTCTTCATAATTTTCTCTCAAATTGACCTACAAGAATAGAGATCCTAGGAGGTAATGTCTACCTTAGTCAACTAGAATAGTCCAACCATAGTATCCCAAAATTTCCAACATTTTGTTGTTTTTTTTTTTGTGTTTTAATTTTCCTTAAGTTGTTAAGTGTTCATTTGTTTGTATTCTCGAGCATTCATCTATCCATTAAATATGATAGGCATCTATCCCTCAAGTAGGGTTAGGCATCCATCTATCAAACAAGTTGGGCATACATTCATCAAACATGATAGGGAACATAATGCTTTCCCCAAAGACTTGAGCTTAGGGATAGTCCATCACACCAAATTATTCTCTTTCAAGACTACACTTTCTATTGGAAGTGTTGAGGTTCGTATTTAGGAGAAGAGAATGTAACCAACTTGAATCCCACCTTAGAATTTTGGCCTATGGCTTGTGGAGAAACAAGTTCAATCCTTTTGGGATCCTTTTGAGTATACAAAGAATATTGTAGACAATTAAAAATGTCCCCACTTGATTAAATAAATATTCATTATTTATTTAATTATTTTATCATTATTCTTTTATTAATGAAATAAATATTTTTTATTTATTTTATTAATTCATTAATGTTTTCCTTCTTATAGTTAAATAAATATTTATTATTTATTTAATTATTCTAATCTCACCTTTTTTAATTATTCATTAAATAAATGTTCCTATTTATTTAATTAATCATTATCCTCTTCTATCTAATCCCATCACTTTAACTTATTCACATGGATTATAATCTAAATTTGTAGTCACGTCACAAGTGTCTCACTTTCTTCCCTTCACATGCCTAACTTAAGACATATCACCATTTCATTGAACCTAGACACTTATAAAAAAGTCAACCCACCTCTTAATCTCATCCATCCATCCATTTTAATCTCTTAATCTTATTCACTATATTTTCACCTCTTAACTTCCTTCATCCATCTATTTTAACCTCTTAATCTTATTAACTCTGTTTCATCTCTTAATCATGGTCATTCATCTTTTAACCTCCTAATCTAAACCATTGATTCTCTTGGAGATTTATATAAAAGAGGGTTTTCCCTCATTTTTCACCTACTTAGTATGCATATAGATTATTTCCTTGGGGCTTCATAGTATCCATTTAGCTATCATTGCTTTCTCGCTATCATACTTGCATCATCAATCAACCACACTCCACTCTTTTATGCCATCTTGTGCTAGTGCTTAATGTTGAGAACAAATACTATTATCCACAAACTCTTAAAGGATTAGAGAACAATGGAGTCAAGCTTATCATGAGTGCGAAGGTATACATTGTTTGTTTCATTTCATTTGCATGCACTTGATTTAGATCTTTGTTGGTGCTATTAATTTGATCATATATTTTATGTAACATGCTACATCTAGCTACTAAACAATATGCAATAATATAAAATATTGAACTGAAATTAATAAGCATGAAAATCAAGTTAACTTTTCTTTTTGAAATTGGAAGAAGAAAATACACTAGAAAAGATGTAAAATAATTGCATAAGCATAATTTCATAAATATAACAAAGTACAACATAATCAAGTATTCAAGAGAGGTTTAATGTTTATAGCTTTTCCTAATTCTCATTCTAAACTTTTTGATGATCTTTACATTGTTGGAGAGGGAAAGTATCATCAAGCCACTTTTTTGCCCAACCACAAACTTACTAGTCCCCCATGCCATATTATCCAACTAGAAAGGCTCGACCCTTCACAAGGAAATAAGAGAAGTTGGATTTAATGCCATCAGAGACTGGTGCTTGACCCTACACAATCCCTAGTCGATCACACACCATAGGCTACTCCTAACTAGCATGACCTATGACTAGGTTGTATAACTGGATCAAAATAACTGACTGACACCTATAGTTTGTAGCATCACCTTGGCCAAAGGATCTAAGAATTTCAACATGCCAATGCATGTAGTCATTGTTCATTCATCCTACTTGACAATATTTAAACCTATGGAGGTTTTCCAAGCCTTCATACCTATCTCATGTGCCAATTGCATTCTAACTCTAGGAGGATTACTGGTTGACAATTACGTTTAGACTCAAGTTTCACATGATGGTCTTACAAACTCATTGTAAGATTATCTCTTATGGGATAACCTTCCACTAACAATTGCATAGGTTATTAAATTCCTGAGTTCATATCGGTGCTCTTGAGTTAGCAATTTGCTCACTCATTAGTACTAGCATGGAATCCTTTATTTTAAATAAATTTAGAATTCACTATCTTTCAATCTTATGCAACACTCTCCTTTTTAGAATTTATCAATCTTGCATCATTTGTTATAAAGGAACCAACCAACACAACTAAAACTGTTTAACTTCGACTGCATAAAAGTGACTTTTCTAAATTGAATTTTGAAATGATGTAAAGTGATCAAATGTAGAAATATTAATGAAATTTAGGTCTGTTATTTTTTAATTTTTTTAAAAAAAGAATTGATTTTTTTTTTATAAATTCAAAGAGATTTTTCATTGCTGAAAAATGTTGAAAATCAGGGGTTTTAGTCGGCGTCACAAAAAAAAATGAATACGAACTTTCTTTTTTCTAATTTTTTTTTTCCAAATAGAGAACATATATATGTTGTGTTAAAAATATAAAAAATAAAAATTTGATGTATATTTTTCTCATTATAATATTTTGAAATCCAACATAGCTAAATTTGACAGTTTTCATTCGATGTCACCTTTTGACTACTAAATTTATCATTAACCAAAAAGAAAAAAAAACCCTTTTTGAGAAGATTATCTCATCTCGTGAAAAATATTTTAATTTTTTTTAAAAATATCATTTAATATTTTTTTTTAATTTCTAATCAGCCTCTTTTTTAATTTTATAAAGCTACTCATAATGTTTAATTAATAAAAGATATTAAAATTAATCAAAATACTAAAAAACTTATATGTCTAGATTCGTAACTTCGAGCTCTACAAAAGTGTATTTTTTGATTTTTATAAAAAAATATTTTGTCTAAAGAAAAATTGAGAAGAAGTGAAAATTTTTAGAAATACAAAAATTTTCACTTTTTTTGTGCCACATCACAGGACACTAGGCTAGTCCAGCTGGACTTAGTTTGGTCGGACTGAGTCCGACCGAACTTAGTACGATCGGACTAACCTTAGTTCTAACAGTAAAAAAAATTTGAATTTTTTTTAATGAAAGCATTTGAACTAAGGGAGTTCGACTGAATTGAGTCTGGCCGAACTCAGTCCAATTAAAATGCCAAAAGACTATAAGCATTTTCCATTTATTTAAAGAACAATTAATCTCTTATAGTTTGTAGCCAACAAAGATGTAAGCTTTTGAATGTTAGGAAGAAAACATATTCAATTTCACTTCTTAATTATTATACTTGTTGTTAAAAAACTACATAAAGCTTAGAAAGAAAAAGTACGTGACCTGGTTATTCGCTAGCCTAAGCAAATTGAAAGAGTTCTTCCTCACATATTGATGAACTATGCTCAACTGGCTTCACTTATGCATAGTCCACATTTGCATGAAACTACTAAAGCATACACTTCCAAAATACAATGGTAATGTAATAACAATTCAAAATGCAGTTCACTTTAGAAGAAAGTCTATATCTTTTCTTTAAAAGACTCCCTTCTTGTACATATCATACGGATTTCAAAACTCCTTATAATTGATTAATGAAAACAGTTAAGTGAATTTACCATTTTTTCATTGCAATTTTGAGATCATCTCATCAAATTACATATTATTACATAAGATTCTCCTTCCATAGCTGAATTCCCACTTCCTTAATGTTTGAAGGGTGGTGATATAGGATCTATTTTACAAAGAATATATAATAATATGCTTCTCATCAACTAAGAGCTGATAAATCTCTTTATTGCCAATCCAACTTAATCCAAAGTTTTACGGTGTTATTATATACAAGCTTGCAATGTGGATAACATACCATTACTAACATAAGGAAATGTCTCTTCAAGTCGAGACATGATTATAATGCCATACATACATATTTAGGTGTGGTAAAACAAGGTCCTCTACTTATATATATTTATAGGTACATATATGATAAGTACTATATTGTCTTCACACACACACACACACACACACACACACACACACACACACACACACACACACACACACACACACACATATATACACTAAAAACCCATATTACTCACACATAATCATGTATGCATTAATATTAACAAAAATGAGTCATTAAGATAAAAACATAAGATCATGATTAATTATCTAAGTGTTTTAGATATATCTGTTGGATATTGTTGGTCATTGTTGTTGCTAGGGTATGTTGTTGTCATTGATGTCAACACATTCTTGTGTATTGCTTCGATGATTGCATATTGCGAAGATCTTATGAAATGGTTTTGTTGCTATTGTTTTGTTAATCACTGTTTTGTAGAGTTTGGTATATCCCCCGGTATATTCCGGTCTGATCAGATCTTGTGCTGAGACTTTGGGATATTGTTTGGGATGATCTTGTGTATCTTCATTTCAGATGGTTCATGATTTGGTGTTTTGCAAGTTATCTTTCTTCATGACAGTTGTCGATTGGTTGTGTTCTTAAGCTTTCAGACGTTGACCGATGAAGATTTGAAAAGTGGTGTTGGTGTAGCTATTTTTGATGATTCTAAATGTGCTTGTTGGTGTTTCCTAGTCATGTACTATTTGTTTTGGCAATCTGCATTGATCGTTGTGCGAGTTTTGGTGGTTTGCATCAACCGGTGATGATTTTTGTGTTATGCAGTTTTCCTGGTGGTGTAGTGTCTTGTGGTTGATCTTGGCATAATTTTTGGTTGATTTCTATCTTTGGGAATTCGATTTAGGTCCATGCTATGTTATGTTAATCATTATATTGGTCCAGTGGTTGATCTTTGTATCGTGTGATGTAATTTTGTAGCTATGAGTTGAGGGTTAGGGTTTAGCCAACCTTGTTATCAAGGTTGATGAATTGTATATATAGTTGATATATTCATGTAGTTTGGGTGTCAATGTTGTGTTCACATTATTAGAGAGAGGTGTATGTGTGAACAAGTGATTTATCCTTTGATATTGAGATTGAAGTGAGATTGGTGTTGCTAAGCAGATAATTGTGCTTAACCGGAATTGTAATCAGGCATTTGGAGATGCTATTCTTTCAATTCATTCCTTTCAGATTGTAGTTTGAATTTTATTGTAAGTCAGTGAGACTTCCCTGAGGGTTGTAGCTTTCTAGGCCATTATATTTGAGTAGTGAGCTCTAGGTAGTGTGTCTGAATGCATGTGCATTCCCCATTGTAATATTTTCATATACTACTACAGAGTATCATCTTATTGTGGGTAGGTTCCCACCGTGGTTTTTCCCTTAACCGGGTTTTTCACATCAAAATCTTGGTGTTGTGTGTTGTGCTTTCACTTTTCTTATTTATCTTATTGTTGCAGTTTATTAGATCTATTTTTGGTGGTTAAGTTTGTGTATCTGGTGAAGATTGATACACCCCCCCTCTTAGTCTTCTTTCTTGATTGCTGCTAACAATTGGTATCAGAGATAGATCCTCTGATAGAAATTTAATCACTTGAGGATATTCGGGATGGCAGCTCAAGGTATTCTCTTTAAGGTCTATCTAAGGTTTGATGGAAGTAACTATACTATATGGAAGAACCGGATGGAAGTGCACTTGAAATGTCTTGGAGAAAATTACTGGAAGATTACAAAGAATGCCTACATTGTTCCTCCACATGGACCGACTACTCCTGATGAGATTAAGGAAGTTGAACATAATATTAGAGCGAAGGAAGCATTTCTTAGTGCCTTGACTGATTCTGAGATGACAAATGTAATGGGACTTCAAACCGCACATGAGATCTAGGAGAAGCTGGAGATCCTATATGAAGGTGATAAATAGGTGAAAGTTGCTAAGTTACAAATTTTGAAAGGAAAGTATGAGACATTGAAGATGGGAGATGATGAGAACATAGACTCTTTCACAGCTAAGGTGAATGACTTTGTCCTAGGTATCAGATGTGCTGGTGGAACCATTGAAGAAGATGAAATTGTTGCTAAGGTACTGAGATTTTTGCCTCTTTATAAACATAAGGTTGTTGCTATTGATAAAATTTGGAGTGTGACTACAATGACAAGAGATGTGTTGGTTGGAAAGCTTGCTACATTTGAGCTGAGTGAATTTGGAGAATCACATGGAAAGTCTAAGACAACATTTAGAGCATCTATATCTGTATCCGGTAAGCAAAAGTATGATCCTGATGAATGTAGGATATCCATATATGAAAGAGAGAGAAGAGAGATGGAAGAGAAAGAAAGGGAGCTAGATAATCTTGAAGCATTGATTGCTCAGAGATTGCCTAAAGGAGCTGGTAAGTATGATGGAAAGTTGCCTTTGAAATGTTTCTCTTGTAATAAGATAAGACATTTTTCTTCTAGATGCCCGGAGAGAATGGCTAAGTATGGCAGGCATGATAAGTTTTATAAGCATGATAGGAATTATAAAAAGCATGAGAAGTATGATAAGCCCTACAAGTCTAACCAGAAGTTTAGAAATCAGAAGATCTGTTATTATGCTACCAATGAAGGTGTTACAGATGAAGAATCAATAGGATATGAAGTTGTGTTTATTATCATTAAAGAAGATAGACCTATACTTGTCGACTCCACTTGCTCCACTCTTGAGGAGAAGGCTTTAGCTACTAAGGTTGAAGAGAAATATGAATGGGTTATTGACAGTGGTTGTTCACATCATATGACCAGTGATAAAAGAAAATTTGTGAGCATGGAAAGGCACGATGGTGGAATAGTTATATTTGGAGATGACAAAGCCTGTGTAATCCATGGGAGAGGTTCTATATCTTTTGATGGTAAGCATAACACTGATGATGTCTTGTATGTTGATGGTATGAAGCATAATCTTTTAAGTGTTAGATAGATGGTTGATAAAGGTTATGATCTAGAATTCAAGGATGGTAAATGCAAGATTTTAAATGCCTCTGGTATAGAGATTGCATCTGGATCTAAGAGTAAAGGTAACATTTTTCATTTGAATGTTGGTGAGAAAAGTTGTTTGATTTCTCAGATAGATGAGAGTTGGTTGTGGCATAGGAGAATCTGTCATGTCAATTTTGATTCAATGATTAAGATCTATTATACACATGTTGTTAGAGATGTGCCTAAGATTGTTAAACCTGCTAATCCGATATGTAAGGAATGTTAGTTGGGAAAACAAGCAAGGATTTCTTTTAAGAGCAAATAATATACATCTAATGAACTGCTAGATTTTTTACATATTGACTTATGTGGACCTACAAATGTTAGAAGTGTGCAGGGTGAGATATTTTATGCTACTAATTGATGATTATTCTAGGATGATGTGGGTTGTCTTTTTGGAGGAGAAATCAGAAGCATTGGACAAATTCAAGATATTCAAAGCTAAGGTTGAGATTGAGTCTGGGTTAAAAGTGAAGTGTCTGAGATTTGATAGAGCTGGAGAATTTTGTTCTGGTGAATTCAATTCATCTTGTGAGATGCATGGAATTAGAAGACATTAGAACCCCTTAGCAAAATGGAGTTGTTGAAAGAAATAACATAACTATTTTGGATGTTGCAAGGACTATGCTGATTGAAGGAAATGTTATGAAGATCTACCAGAGAGAATCCATTAGCACTTCTATTTACTGATACAAAGTTGCCCCAAGATGGGAATGATATGCCCCCTCAACAGATTGGATGGAAATGTCTGAAAAGATTGCAGACAATCTCTCGATAAGAAAGAAAGGGTAGAATGGATTGACCAGATAGAGTGACAGAGTCATAGGATAATGAAGACTGACTCGGGAAATGAGGGCTAGGGCTAGGGCTAGGGTAGTCTATAAGATAGACCATGAGGGGAAAATACCCTCATTGTCATCCACACATCCAAGAGATCAGAGTGCAGAGAGAGAATAGAGCAGCAATAGTAAGCAGTGATGGAATTGGTACACAGATTCGATCGCGTTCGCCGATTTCAGAGGCCAGTAGATGCAGGAGAGCCGGTAAGTACCACAAAACCTCCTTGTACTTTATCACAATAAATGTTGTCATTAATGCATGCTAGGTAGTGCAATAAATGCGTGTTTAGGAATGTCAAGCAAGGTCAAAAAAATGCTAAGGCACATCTATGAATGAAATAGCATTTATGTCAAATGCAAGCACGTTTGTGTATTTCAGGCGCGTTTATGCTATATGGGCGCGTCTGTGTATTTCAGGCGCGTTTATGCTATATGGGCGCATCTGTGTAGAGCATAGGCATGTCTATGTATTTCAGGTGCATATGCGCAGTATGTAAGCACGTTTATGTCTTCTAGGACAAATCGACATTTCTATGATGAACATACGTTGTCGATTGGATAAGCTGCTGAGAGGATTCACTCAAGTAGGTCCTCTAGGGAAGACTAGAATAGCAGATAGGGCTAGGATTGATAATTCTGTGATAGAACATACATTGCAAATTAGGAAACTACTCAAGAGGATACACTCAAGTAGAGGCCCTAGGATAGGATAGATCAAGGCACTTTGTGATGAACAGGGAGTACCAAGACAGAGTACTTTGTGATGAACAGGGAGTACTAAAAAAGAGAAACACTTTGTGATGAACAATGAGTGCAAATATGAGTAGCACTTTGTGATGAACAGGGAGTGCAAAAACATGTAGTACTTTGTGATGAACAGGGAATACTACTAGGATAAATAGCAACACTTTATGATGAACAGTGAGTGTCACTAGGATAGAGCATCATATGATAGACATAAACACTAGGATAAAAAGCAACATTTTGTGATGAACAGAGAATGCCACTATGATTGACATAATTGATTTGCTTGACTGCAAGAGTATCTACCTATGCTGGAATCATGGGAGAGATTCCCATCGACTCAGAGTTTATGACCAGAGCTAACATTTGAGGATAGGGCAGCAATTGAGGTTATGGGCTTGCAACATATTCTGTATGTGCCTGAGTTTCAAGCGAACATGGGGTTGCTGACTGCGCTAGCTGAGAGATGGACTCAGAGACTTGATGTTTTCATTTGCCGATGGGTGAGATGACAGTCACCTTAGAGGATTTTTATAGGATTCTGAGGATACCGATCGATGGGGAGTTAGTACCCTATGATCGAGACGGAGATAGGGATGCACTGAGATGAGTGTTCTAGGATCTGGGATTGGAGATGAGGCTGGACACATGGCATGGGACATGATGACATGAATTAGATTAGAATTACCATCAGTACTAGCAGGAGTGATAAGTGGGTTCCTATGTCCAGATAGGGTGACATGAGGACTGGTTGTGGGTTGGGGTAGCACACTGGAGACACTGGTGACACAACATACCAGATTTGCCTGGGGACCATGTCTGCTGGCACACTTGTATTATGAGCTTCATCAGTTTGTATACCATGGATCAGTAGGATTGGGTTGCAGAGTGACATTGTTGCCGGTATGGGCTTATGAACATTTGTCGGTTACCCGACCGATTCATTTCAGAGGCAGGGGCCATGGGCGCAGTTTTGTGCATTTATATGATATGATTACATCTTAGTTATGGATCGGGAGATTGGAGTACTAGCGTCGGGTCATCGATGAGATTGACACTGTGGTATAGAGACCATACTGAGAGTACGAGGAGTGGGAGGATGATGCAGTGGAGCTGCCATATACATTCAGGAGCAGGTATCTGATTGGGCGGACACCCTATGTGTTGGAGAGGCAATTGGTGGATAGGGCGGGTAGGTAGTTCGGCAGGATACAACGGATGCCATGGGGTTTTGGGATGTATGCTCAGACAGTGAGGGATCAGGCACACTTCGGGCCATTATTGTCATATGATTAGGTAGTGATGTAGCTGGTAGAGATGATTCCCTTGCGTTGGGATATGTGGGTGGAGATAGAGGATGCAGGGATGGATGCAGAGTATACTGCATATTGGGCTGAGCATCCATTTCCATGATTGATAGACCCAGGGGAGCAGATAGATGGAGATGGTGGGGGTGATGAGGATGATGATGGAGATGGCGGAGGTAGAGGCCGACGAAGGAGGTAGGGTGTGATAGGAGAGAGGAGAGTGGCTCCACGGAGAGAGGGTGGAGAGGAAAGGCAGGCTCACATGGTGAGAGGCAGAGGTGGATTTCCATTACAGATGCCAGCAGCACAAGGTCCCAAATAGGTACAGGGACAGGGACAAGGACGGGGGCAGCCATAGGAGCAGCCACAAGTATAGGGGGGAGAGGAGGAGGATGAGCTATTGGCTTTGAGGGAGATCTACTAGAGATAGGCAGATGAGATCTAGGATCTTGAGTGGGAGAGGGATAGGCTCAGGAGACAGCTAAGGGACATTGAGTGGGAGAGAGATCACGATATCCAGTGTTACGTAGAGGCTAAGACAGCACTGAGGGCAAGGAGGTAGGCGGTAGAGGACACAGGAGCTGGATATGCCTATGTTCTACAAGCTGGGGAGGAGATAGGCTACTAGAGAGACCTATACTATGGAGCGGTGCCACCAGAGTAGTGGGCTAGGAGCTTCCATAGACCATCGTGGACAACGATGACCACTGGAGGGAGGGACAAGAGACAGGCATCAAGCGGTGGGGTCATGGGTCGTCCATCACCACCAGATAAAGGGAACAGAAGAGACGATCCTGGGGTGGGTCCTTCCAGGGCTCAGACTCCATTGAGGCCAGGCGGCTCTGAGGGAGGGAGTTCATCATAGCCTTAGAGGGCTCCCTATGTATCAGTTTTGTACCATTTTGTATTATGACACCTTCGGGTGATTTTGTAGCCATATGATTTTGACATCATTGTATCATGACACTTATGATTATATATATATGAGATTCATCCTTGCGGTAGCTATATGCATGTATACCTATGTGATGAGATATTTCATGATGTATGTTTCTATGTGATGATTATGATATGGATGCAAATATGTACATAATGAAATGCAATATTTTTGATTTTTTATGTTTTATATGTTATGTCAATGTGAATGTATGAAATGTAGATGAATATGATAATGCAACTAACTATTTACATGATGAGAATGTAAAATGTGCTAACATGTGTTATGTGTAGGATGCGATGCAATTGTGATATCTATATGTATGTATGAAATGCTAATACGTGGTAATGCAGGTGCAACTACATGAAATGCAAATATTTTTGGTGTGTCATTATACTTAGTCGTGTGATAGCAGGGTACACGGACTCAAGAAGGATGATGGAAGTCAATCAAGAAAGGGGATGGAAGATCGAAGATATGAAAGTGAAAGAGCTTCTTATGTGTTATCATCATTGATCTTTATTATGGCAAAATAGGTTATGACAATAGAGGCATATGTTCGACCCAGAAAGTCATTGTACCTATTTGCATGAAGATAAGACAGTCACAAACAAAGAATGCCCCAGTTCACACTAGACTCACAGTGTCCTCATATCCTTGGACAAGTCATAGCATTACTAAGGGACAATCCACAGACAACAAAGAAAAATAGGTGACGATACCCCATCCTCGCCTTTCTAGTCAAAGACATCTTGAAGATAAAATCTCTAGTTAGAGACATCCTGGAAAAGCTAAAAGACATGTCACCAAAAAGATAAAATCAAAATAAAACCAAGACTCGACATGTACATCCACTGTAGTCCTCAAGTTTGGTGTCTCTTGTCACTTGTATAAGTATATTTTGATTGTGGTCACAATGTTTACTTTCACAAAAAGATAGATAGCATTGAACCATAGTGTTGTCTGAGTCTATTGAAAGATTTGATTTTGTTGAAGCCCATTGCTGCTGCTGTGCCTCATCTGAAACTAACTGAATCCATACAATTGATACTTTATTGCGGAGAAGATGAAACTTTATTGCGGATTGTGATGCAAATGTTGCCTTATTGCGGATTGTGTGCAGATAGATTGAAGAAAATTGGAAGAAACCGTACTCCTCAGAACGTGTGATGCTCTTAGTTCCACACCCATCACTAGACATAGGATTTGCCTTAGCCACTGATAGGAGCTGTTTTATTATGAATGGAAAGGGGTGAAAAGGAAGGTTTATTATGAATGGCAAACTAATCTTAGGTAGATCAATAACAAGCCATGATGGAAATGGGTAAGTTTATTATGAATGAATAGGTTGTGAGTGTGTGCAAAGTGAAAGGATGAAATGGAATCCTGAAGGAGGGAGGAGCAATGTCTCTACACATGGTGTCGGTGACCTGGTTTTCACCATGGTACTTGCCTAGGGTGCCACCGAAGTGGTTTTCACCATTGGACGAATTGTTTTCTATTTTCCAATTTTTTATTTATTTATTTATTTTTATTATTATTTTTTTTTCTATGGACTTTTTTTTGTGTGTGTGTGTGTTTTTTTTTTTTTTTTTGAATAAGGATACTCTGAAGAGCTATGTGTAAAACCTACGAAGGTGCATGTTGTTGATAGGATCTTCCAAAGGTTCACCCTCTGTGGTTGAGAGCTGATATGCACCGGATCCATAGGCTATTGTAATGATGTAAGGACCAAGCCAATTTGGTTCGAACTTGCCCTTCTTCTCTCTATCTTGCTGATTTTTAGGATGTTCTTTGAGAACTAAGTCACCTATCTCAAATGTGCGAGGCTTGACTTTATGATTGTAACTGCGACTCATTCATTGTTGATAAGCTTTGAGATGATTAAAAGTAGTTTGTCTTTGTTCATCCAATAGTTCAAGTTCCTGTAAGTGAGAGACCTTGTAGTCTTCATCACTGATAATGTTTTGCAAAGAGACTTGTAAAGAGGGTAACTCGGCCTCAATAGGCAAGAAAGCTTCAACACCGTAGAAAAGTGAATAAGGTGTAGCTCCTGTAGGTGTGCGGACGCATGTGCGATAAGCCCTAAGTGCGGGATTAAGTTGGATATGCCAATTGTGGTGAGCATCGTCGATTGGATTTTTTAGGATTTTAAGGATTGTTTTATTAGACGCCTCAGCTTGACCGTTACCTTGGGGGTAATAAGGTGTGGAGAAATGATGGGTAATATGGAAGCAATCATAGAGTTTACGAACATGCTGATTTTTGAAGGGACGCCTGTTATCGATGATGATGGAAACAGGAATGTCGTATCGACAAATGATGTAGTTGAGAATGAATGTAGCAATTTGTTTTCCAGTGACGTGTAAGAGGCACGACTTCGATCCATTTGGTGAAATACTTTGTAGTAGTGATGATGAATTTATGACCATTGGAGGAAGGAGGGTGAATCTTTCCTATGAGATTGAGTCCCCCAAAAGGGCCAAGGAGTTGCAATTGGTTGAAGCTCTTATGCTGGCACATGAATGAGGTCTCCATGAAGTTGACATTGCTTACATTTCTTGACAAACTGATATAAGTCTTTTTCCATATTGGGCCAATAATATCCAGTCCTGATGAGTTTCTTGGCTAAGGTAGGACCACTAGAATGTGGACCACATATCCCTTTATGAACTTCACGTAATGCAATCTGAGCTTGGTCCCTTTTTAAATATCTAAGAAGAGTGCCATCTAGACCTTGACGATATAGGATATCGGCTAAAATGACGTATCGAGAGGATTGGTGAATGAAAGTGCGACGTTGGTTGTTGGATAAGTCAGGAAGAAGAATTTTATTGCGTAGTTATGTGAAAATGGAACCATATAACTGGGAATCAGGACCAACGACACATATCATTTCAGTAGGAGTGATCTCATACGAGGGAACCAAAAGGTTATCCACCAAGAACTCATAGTGTGTTTCATTCTGTGGTAGATCGATCAGTGAAGCAATTGTAGCCATGGCATCTGTGGCTCGATTCTACTCTCTTGGTATCTGCTCAAAGTCTAGCTTCATGAAATGTTGTTTCAGGTCATCCACCATTCTTTTGTAAGGCATTAATTTTTCATCTTTTGTTTGGTAGTCATTAGTTTCTTGACGAATTACAAGCTAAGAGTCCCCAAAAACCAGAAGTTCTTGGATCTTCCACTGAACTGCAATTTGTAATCCAGTTGTTAATGCCTCATATTCTGCTATGTTATTAGTGCAAGGAAATGATAATCGGTATGATTTTGGTATGGAATCCCCTTAAGGTGTGATGAAGAGGATGCCAGCTCCTGCACCATGTTGTGTGTATGAGCTGTCAAAGTATAGTTGCCAAGGCTTTGTGTGTGATATTGTCAATATAAATTCATCTAGAAATTTTGAAGTTAGAGGAGCATCATCTATCATGGGAGAATCTGCTAATTGATCTATGATAGCTTGCCCCGTTATGTCGAATTCACTCAGGAGCATCACCCATTTGGCTAGTCGACCAGTAAGTGTTGCTTTGTTGAGAAGATATTTCAATGGATTGATCCTTGCGACCAACTTAGTTTTATGAGTTAGCATGTAATGTCATAATTTCTGCAAAGCGAAGACCACAGTGAGGCATGCACGCTCAATGGGTGTGTAGTTTAGCTCATATCCCACCAAAGTGCGACTAATGTAGTAGACTGCCTTTTCTTTGCCCTCAACATCTTGTTGTGCTAAGAGCGCCCCCAGCGCTGTTGAAGTAGCAGATATGTATAGTAATAGGGGTTGATCTAGAACTGGTGGCATCAAGACTGGTGGATTTAGAAGATAATCTTTGAGTATTTGGAAAGCTTGTTGACAGTTATCATCCCATTTGAATTTGATGTTTTTGTGTAGCAAATGCTAAAAAGGATTACATTTATCTGCAAGTTGTGCTATGAATCTTCATATGGACTGGAGTCTCCCTTGCAAAGATCAAAGTTGACTAATATTTCTTGGTGGTTGCATCTCTAGGATGGCCTTGACTTTTGCTGGATCGGCTTCGATTCCTCTTTTTGAGACAATGAGTCCTAGGAGCTTCCCAAAGGTTACTCCAAAGACACATTTCTAGGGGTTTAATCTTAATTTTTATTTATCCAACCGATCAAAAATGACTGAAAGTATGTCCAAATGTGTATCTTTGTCTATTGATTTTCCCAAGAGGTCATCAACACAATCTTCCATAGTAACATGCATGAGATCATGAAAGATAGTAGTCATGGCTCTTTGATATGTAGCGCTTGCATTTTTTAGCCCAAAGGGCATGACATTCCAGTAGAAAGTTCCCCAAGGACAAGTGAATGTTGTTTTGTGCTAATCCTCGGATGCGACTTTTATTTGATTATAGCCAGAGAATCCTATCAAAGATGACATCGCATGGCCTGCTATGAGATCTACGATCAAGTCAATATTTGGTAATGGAAAGTCATCCTTAGGACAAGCTTTGTTGATGTCTCTAAAATCTATACATATTCTGATGCTATGATCTAGTTTGCTAACAGGTACTAGGTTGTAAATCCACTCAAGATAGTCAATTGGGTGTATGAATCCGACATCCAATAATTTTTCAAGCTCTGCCTTGACTAATAATGCCACTTGTGGATGCATCTTTCTTAATTTCCATTTCACTGGTTTTGCCCCTGGTTTGACTGTCGAATGATGCATTACCAAATCTGGATCTAATCTAGGCATATCAATGTATGACCATGCAAAGTTGATTTGTCGCTCTGTGAAGAAACTTATGAACTTTGATCTTTCTGTCTCTGTTAGGGATTGAGCCAGGAATATGTTATGTGGAGTTTCTTCTATACCAATGTTTGTTTTGATGGTCTCCTCTACCAACATAGATAATTTTTCTTTGTATGATGCCGGGAGAATGTCGAGCCTTCCATCTTCGGGTGCCTCAGAGAGGTTTTCGCCCTCAGATATGTCCTTTCTTTTTAGTTTTTTGGGGTCAGACAATGCCACAATGTGGTTTTCACCATAAGACCCTTGATTTGTTTTTATTTTTATGTTTTTGCGACTGGAAAGCCCAACACCCTCACCAAAATATGCCACATTGTTGAGTTCTATAGTGTATCCTGCCTTATGGTCCCTAGGGGGAAGATCATCTTGTATGCCTAGATAGTCAATAAAGGCTTCATCATTTTGGAATATGTCAAACTGTGCAGGTCCTTCATGGTCCCAGTCAATAAGTTGGTGGTGAACAAGGGGAAGACCTTCAATGCTTTCAAAGTCAACAGGACTAAGGGTAAAGATGTAGTTATATTCAAGTATGTCGAGGCAATTATCGAGGTCATTGTTGGTACTCTCCTCATCTGTCTCAATCGTGAACGAATCCAAATTGTCATCACTAGTAGCGTATTCTGGGACAGGTGTTCTCATTCTTTGCGATTTCGACCTAGAACCTAGAGGCAAGGACTGTGTGGGATCCTCAGGGGTTACCTCTTGACCAACTTTGAATTTTCTATAAAATTCCTCTTCTTCTGTGGGTTCACCTAGTTCTCTGAATGTCTCGGTGAGTTCATAGTCACTGGAGGATTTGTCTTAATCCCATTCCCATTCATTGGAGTCTGTGGAATAGCGATTCTCTTGTTGATTTCTGGCAGCTTTGATTTGTAATGCTTCTTCTATCTTTCAAATGTTTTCCTTGGAAGACACGAAACCAAGTCCTTTCGAGCGTTCCTTTTTGAATGTTAATTCTGGTTGTAAAGGTTCAGTGATGCCTTCCTTTCTTAAGCCAAGAGGACTTTTTCCATCATACCCAAATTTTTGTAGGATCTTGAATCCTTTGCCATACTTTTCACATGGTATGTTGATGTGATCTTGCGTATCATTTTCAGGGTCTTTGTTAAGCATTTTGTATAAGTCTTCTTCTTCCACTTCACCCCACTTTTGGAAGATAGTAGGATCCCATTTGAGTGTAATGATGGATATCCGTTTAGAAGGATGTGGTCGTTCATATTCTTTTGGTGAACTCATAACTTGTTGTAAGCAAATGGTTTGGTTCAAAGTGTATTCACCCATGCCCTTGTCTGAAATTTCCCTTTAAGCTCACCTTGTTTTGATGTCGAAGGTTTTAATGATTTAGGATCGATGTATGCAGAAGAAGGGACAACTTCCCTATTACTTGGAATGATCATCTCAGTTTTTGGTCTCAAGTTATTGTAGTATATAAATGGATTAGGATCACCATTAACTGTTATTTCAATTCCATTGTGAGGAAACTTAATGCATTAGTGATATGTAGATGGGACTACCCTCATCTCATGAATCCAAGGATGTCCTAGTAATATATTGTATGTGAGATCCAAGTCTAGGACTTGACAAACCACATCCTTTGTGACTGACCCAACTCTGAGAGGCAAGGTGACTGTACCTTTGGATGAACGTTCTTTGTCATCATATGCTTTGATGGTAATTTTGTTTGTAGCATTCACAACTTTTTTAGAATATCCCAATTGTTTAATAGTGCTCAATGTACAAATGTTTAGACCTGCTCCTCCATCTATTAGGACTCGTTTTATTCGATGTTAGTGTATGAAGGCTTCAATGTGTAAAGGTGCATTATGTGGCTGACTTACAGAGGTGTCATCGGCTTCTGTGAATGTAAGGGAGTGTGGGTGGAAAGGTGTCCCACCATGGCTTGAAATTGGTCCACCTTCAGATCAGTAGGGATAGAAGTGTCTCTCAAGATTTTGTCAAGAATGGCTTTATGTGCAGGGGATATGCATAAAAGCTCAAGGATGGAGATAAGTGCGGGTGTCTTCCCTAACTATTCTACAAGGTCATACTCAGGCTTGGTTGATGAGAAAGCAGTGTTTTTAGCTGGAGCACCTTGCAAAGTGAATTTACCTTGATGAGTTGTAACATTACATTCAGAGGTGGGTTCATAAGAAGATATAATGCCTTTTAGGACAATCTTGGGTCTTTGGGTAGAACTTTCCGGCGTTTTGTCCTTGATGATAATGGTAGAGACATAATTGTCCATCAAAATGTGATTGACAGTTGAATCATAGTTATAAGATGCCCTGGTATAGTTGGTCTAGTCATCTGTGGCTTTAGCTTTTCCCTTGTCATGTTTTGGGAATGGTTTTTTAAACATCTCATGTTCTTGGTTAGATGAGTGTCCCTCAATCTCAATGTCACCTCTATCAATGAGATCTTGTATGATGTTCTTCAGTCGATGACAATTTCTTGTTTTATGACCCTTTCTCTTATGAAATTCACAATATACATCATCATTCCACCAATTTGGTTTAACCTTTGGCTCATATGGAGGCAAATCTGGAATTGTTATTATTTTGTTTGCCACTAGCTTCTTGAAAATAGACTCTAGTGGTTCTCCCAATGGGGTGTACTTCCTTTGTGATTTGGAAGTTGCTTGAGTATTCACTTGATTGTTTGTAGAGCTTGATCTTGAAAAAATGATTTTGGGTTGTACTGTATTGGCATCAACAACACCATCATTGACTCTGTTCTTGTTTTTATTCCAAAATCTTGGCTTGTCTTTTCCTTTATAGTCCTCTTTGTTTTCTTTGAATATTTTGATGACTCCTTGCTCAATTAGGACCTTTTTTGTTGCTAAGCCTTTCTCAATGACGTCCTTGAAGGTGGAAAAAAAAGCTTTTCTCAAGTCATAACCAATGTCTTTGTTAACATTTTGGGTGAATATCTCTACCATTTGTTTTTGTGGAATTTCACAAGAGCATCTGCTAGCTAGATTTCTCCATCTTTGTAAAAATGATGAAAAAGATTCTCCATCCTTTTGTTTGGTGTTGCACAAAGTAGTGAATGATATGTCTGTCTCTATGTTGTATGAGAAATGTTGGATAAATGCCTCTGCTAAGTCACCCCATGACTTAATTCTAGGTGGAAGTTGGGAGAACCATTTCATAGCTTGATCACCTAAGCTTTGTGGGAATAATCTCATCAAATATGTCTCTTTTGCTGCTACCTCAATGCAAGCTATGAAAAATTGTATTATATGTGCCTTGGGATCCCCTTTTCCTCTGTACTTATCAAACTTAGGTGTCATAAAGTGTGTAGGAAATAGAGGCATTGGAATGATTTTGTCAAATGGATAGGGACATATGTCTCTCATTGTGTAAGTTGGCTTCGGTGCATTTATATCCTCAATTTTCTTTTGTAAGTCCTTGATTTGCTATTCCAAATTGTTCTTAGGTGGAGACAGACTTCTTGGACCATACCCCATGCCTGAACCACCGAGCGAAGGAGGAGCATGCTGCATATATGGATGATATTGATCATACACATGTTCATATGGAGGAGGTCTATAATGGTGCTACATATATGGACCACTTGGTATAGAGTCATGATGAGGAATGGAATATCTATTTTGTCCATGTATACCATACTCTACAGGCATGTCATGAGTTTGTTCTAATGTGTTGCCCCCAAATTTGACATGGGGTTTCCTTGTGTCCAAATTTTGATCATGCCTTTGGATATCCAATTGCTTTGGCGGTTGGTCCTTAGCATTGATATGTGATTGAGTATATTTTTCTACATAAGACTTCCATAATGGTCTGTGAAGGTGAGTATCATAATCTTGACCATGTGTGTATGGGACCTCAAGTTTTTGAAACAAAGATGATGGTGATTCAGGGACAAGATGTGGTCCTCTATTGCCTCCACTATTAGGCCTCCTTTGATCCATGTTGGGGTGAGGTTGTTGCAAAGGTCTATTTTCCATTATTTGAGACATGTCAAAATCATGAGGAATCTTGGCTCCACTTTGTGCCATCACTTGTAAGAAATATTGTCTAACTCTACTCATTATTTCCTTAACCAATCGATTGAAACGGGGATCGATAATGGACTCTTCCACTTATGCTGAATGTATGGAAAATTTGTCCATATTGTCATTGTGTGTATCATTGTTGTTTGTAGTGTCCATGTTCTCAACATTTGGAATGTTTCTATAAGCATCCATGTCAGGTAATGTGGTATGATCATAATTGAAGAAGATATCATTGTCATACTCATAACTCATGTTTGCAGACTCTTGAGCCTCTTTAGCTTCTCTCCTAGATTTTTGTGAATAGGTTTCAACCATGAACTAGGTATTGACCAAGATGTGGGAGACTAGATGAAAAATGGAAAGAGTATGGAAGACCAAGAGTTGGATGAAATGTAAATGAATCTGAGGTTTACTTGCAATGTCCAAAGTGTAAGACCAAGTATGTATGTAGTAGAGTAGGTGTGGCTTCCAAAGAGATGATAGTTTCTCTTGATGAGGTAAGTTGACCTTGACTTTAGGTAAGACCAAATGAGACCCAAAGGTGATATCCCTTGATGAGGGACCACTTAGAAAAATGTTGTTGTATGTAGTGTGTTGACAAAGCAAGATGAGGACAAGCAAGTGACCTTGTGACTCAAGTTTAGACAAATGTGAATGTAATGAAAGGTGTAAAGCAATGATGGAATTTATGGGACCTAGAAATAGGTTGAATGCTAGATGAAAACCTAGGGAGATAACTTAGGAAGCTCAATAAGTCTGAAATTGACTCTTCTTGCTTGGTGTATTATAAAAATTTTCAATTCTGAACACAGACGTGCCTGTATACTTCACAGATGTGAATTCCTGACACAAACGTGGTTCTGTCAGACACAAAAGCGTTTATGAGATTTTGTTAATGCAATGTTTCTCAAGAGAACACAAATGCATTTCTACCCTTCACAGACGCGATTATATGACACAGATGCTACTTTGTCAGACACAGACGTGTTTATGAAAACTGAGTGCAATTTTTCCAATCTGTAAAGTTGTTTGTTGTGACCAAATCTGATTTTTTTTTACTATTTTCCGTGACAAGATGATATAATGTTGATGAGGACTTAGTGTTTGCAAGTGTTTAGACTCAACATGACTCAAGAGAAAGTGTGTTGTTTGATGTAAAATTGTTTTGCATACACTTGAAGACACAAAAGACACAATGTTTTGATGTTTGGTCTTGAATGTTTGATTGTTCAAAATAAGACAAGCACAATTCTTATGGCTGGCCAGGACAATAGTTGTTGATCCCACATGGGGTTCCCCCCAAGGCTACGCTATTCAGAGCAGATACTTAGATGCTTGACCCCACTGGCTCCACCCTTGATACTCACTTCTTGGGGCAGCCAAGCATCAGTCCCCATGAAAACTCCCCGTGGCGAATTTTGTATCTCTACTAAGAACCGTATGTGTGTGGGTCGCTCTAGAGGTCCAACTTCCTGACCCAACAACTAGAAGGATTTTGGCTTCTAAAACAAAAAGGTGCTAGTAAGGGCATCCACTCATGTGGTGATACATGCAGCACTTTCAGCTCTGTAAATACAGAAGGCTCCCAGCTGGTAGGGGTTATGCCCTACAAATGATCAAATAATTTTGATCAAACGGGTTTATGGGGAGACATATTGTTGGTATGAACTAATCAGCACATGTTATCCATAGTTTTCACCATGAATACAGTTGTTTATAATGGTTCAGAAGAGGTGGGTTTTCCTCGCCACCACTTGGGTTGTTCTCTCCTCACTAATAGTCCTAATGACCACATGGGGAGACAGGCCCTCTAAAGATTAAACAAAAAGAGCCTATTACTCAAGACACAAAAGACATTGGTTCAATTTTAGTGCACCAATTGAAGTGTTTGCTAGTCTATGAAAACAAGGCACACAATAAAGATCAAAAACCCTTGCCAAGGTCCTGCAACAAAGATGTGTTAGTAGTTTGGATTGTTTCAAATGATCACCCCTTCCTGCAAGCATACAAGTTAGGTAAATTTTAGATCCAAAAGACTTTGTGAAATAGGGGCCTTTGACAAAATGATTTTTCTTTCAAAACAAGCTGCACCAATTTCATTAGCTAGATCTGAAATCCGAATGACAAAAAAAACCAAATCAAAGAAACCGAAATGCAAAAACTGAACACAGACGCAGTTATTAGTAACACAAACACTATAAAAATACGAAAATGCACCTAGATCTGACACAGACGTGTCTTCTGAACACAAACGCGGTCCGCAAACATAGATGTGTCTGGAGGCCTCGTAGACATGATTAGGGAACACAGACACGACCCTATAATCTGCAAAAAAGTAAAATAATGTCGAAGACACGGATGTGATTCCAGACGTCACAAACACAACAGAAAATAAAAAATGCGATCCAAAAGTGCGCAAGCGCGAAAATGTCGAAATGTTGTCGAAAATGTCAGATCTCTAACTTCAAAAGCACAAAATCTACAACAAAAGGTGTTAAATGCAAAAGGGACAAGAGTCCCACCGGGCGTGCGAAAATGTATATGGTGAAAATGGATAAAATAATATTGAAAGACTAAATGAATTCAACCACAAAACCCTAGCCTAACAACAACAAAGATCCACCATAACATATGAAGATTACCTAAGACAATGTAAATCAAATGAAATCACAAAGATTATACCATCACATGTCCAATAGGGTTTGAATCTCCATTCTTCCTATCTCCATTGATCTTACTTGATATATTTGCTCTCAGATTTTATGTGTGCACAAGAGCTCAACAAAGAATAGAAATGTGGTTGCAATTAGGCTTGATCGCATATGTAAGTTCGAAAGCGTAGTTGGGTCGTCAATTGATCAAGGTTGATAATGAAGGAAGCATCTCCTCATATAGAAAACACTATAAGAAATGGAGGGATAAGATTAAGAGGTGTAAAAGGTAAATGGTCGGCTATGATTAGAGGGCAGGTAGAGAAAATAAGAAAATAATGAGAGGGTAGGTAGTGTAGGAATTAAGAGATGAATGACATGTGTCATAGGTGGAAAAGGCTAATGAATTAATTAAATAAACAAAGATTTATTTAATTAATAGAAGAAGTGGGATCAATTAAATAAATAAAAGTATTTATTTAATTTAGGATAAAGGGATAATTTAAATAAATAAAAGTATTTATTTAAATGAGAAATAAGGCTAGAAGAGGATACATGAATTAATTAAATAAATAAATATTTATTTAATTAATAGAAGAATTAGTCTTAAAGTAATTAAATAAATAAAAGTATTTATTTAATTAGACATGACAATTTTAGGTGTCTACAGGTAGAAAATGTTATATCAAGAGAGATGAGGATATAGGAAATTTTTATGCTAGAAGTGATGAAGAAATTTTCGTGGGATATTCAACAAAGAGAAAAGCCTACTAGTGCTACAATAAGAGACTGAGAAAGATAGTGGAGAGTGCAAATATGAAGGTGCATGAGAACCTTGGGAAAGAGATCAGAGCATGTGGTTATGATGATGGTCAACATGTTGTTTTCGCTCTTGTTCAGATTGAAGAGCCTAAGAAGAATGATTCGGTAGAAATTGTTAATTTGGATTTTGTTGTTGCCTGTGATGGAGTGAAAGAACCTGAGAATCAAAACAATCAAAAAACTCCAAGGTATGTAAGACTGAATCAATCTGAAAATCAAATTATTAGTGATAAGAACAAAGGTGTAGCGACTAGAAGAGGGTTAGCTGCTGAAGAAGTATGTTTGATTTCTAAAGTTGAACCTAAGGATGTTGCTAAAGCTTGTAAAGATGAAAGTTGGATGAGAGCTATGGAAGAAGAACTAGATCAGATTGAGAGGAATAATACATGGGAAATTGTGCCTAGACCTAATGATAAGAATGTTATTGGTACTAAATGGGCATTCAGGAACAAACTGAATGAAGCTGGTGAAGTTGTCAGAAATAAAGCAAGACTGGTTTGCATAGGATATTCATATCAATAAGGAATTGATTATGAGGAAAATTTTGCTCTGGTTGCCAGACTTGAAGCTGTCAGACTGTTTCTTTCTTATGCTGATTATAAAAATTTCAAGGTATATCAAATGGATGTCAAATTTGCCTTTTGAATGGTGATCTTGAGGAAGAAGTTTACATTGACCAACCTGATGGATTTTCACTATTAGATGATGGAGATGTGGTATGTAAATTGAAGAAAGCACTTAATGGATTGAAATAAGCCCTTAGAGCCCGATATGCTAGATTAGATAAATACTTGTTAAAACTGGAATTTACTAAAGGTGTTGTTGACAATAATCTGTATTTTAAGATTGAGCATGATAACATCCTAATTGTTGAAGTCTTTGTTGATGATATTATCTTTGGAGGTGATGATGACTTGAGAATGAAGTTTTCCAGTGATATGCAGAAAGAATTTGAGATGTCTTTGATTGGTAAGGTGAAATTTTTCTTAGGTTTGCAGATTGCATAGTCTGGAAAAGGTATATTCATATCTCAAACTAAGTATGTGAAGGAATTGCTGAAGAAGTTTGGGTTAGATGACTCCAAACTGGTTGGAACTCTTATGGTGACTGGTTGTAAATTGTCTAAGAATGATGAGTCCTCGAAAGCTAATCAGAGTTTGTACAAATATATGGTTGGTGGATTGTTATATCTTACACAGACTAGACCAGACATTATGCATACTATGTGTATGGTTGTTAGATATCAATTTTATTTGAAAGAGAGTTATGTCACTGTTGTTAAGAAAATATTTAGATACTTGAAGGGAACTGTGGATTATGGTCTATGGTATTTGAGGAATGATGATTTCATGCTATGTGCCTACACTGATGCTGATTGTGTAGACGTATAAAAATGACCATATTCCTAGATGAATATTTTATGTTCATTCCTCTATTTAATTAAATCCAATTTAATTAAATCACCCACATTCCTCTATTTAAATAAATAAATTATTCTATTTATTTTTTTAAATTCACTCAAACCCTTTTTACCATTCAATGGGATAAATCATTTTGTTCAATTAAATCCCTTCTCTCCCCTTTTAATTAAATTCACATTTAATTAAATAGTTTACCTAATTTATTCAATTTCCCAATTTGCAACCAAATTGAAATAAATTATCTTTATTTTAATTAAATTCTATTTTTCTCACCCACTTGCATTTTCCTACATCTCCCACTTGCATCCTAAACCCTATTCCTAATTTCTTCTAGAAGTCATCTAATCCAAATCAATTAACCCTAAACCCATTCATTATCCCTTTTCCCTAAATTTGAGAAGGTCACTTCATAAATTTGGAGTAAAGTCTTCAAAAGGCATTAAAGCCTTTATCCATTCAATAAGCCAACTTGTTGAATCCCCCCAAATTTGGAAGGACTCTTACAAATTTGTCCCCAAAGTCTTCAAACCATTAATGGTTAACTAACCCTTAGTGGCATGGTTAGAGACTTTTTGCCTAACTTAACCTCCATCTAACTCAAGGGTCTTATCAAGCATTTATTGCTTTGACCATGGTTATTTCTTTATCCTTTGCACAAGAGTTTACCTCTTGGGTAAAAGCTTTATCCAATGGATAACCTTAACCTAACCCTAACCCTTACCCCCTAGGGTAACCATGAGGTCTTCTCAAGCATTTAATGCTTCTTACATCTCCTCTCAACCAGCCCTATGTTGCCAATTGTCACCATTTCATTGGTGAAAGTTGTAAACATGGATTGATCAACTTTCAAACTTGACCCTTGATTAACTCTTTCAATCCTGGCCATCCATTGCCCTATTTTTGCTATAAATAGAGCTCTCATTTCTCCATTTTAGGATCCATGCAAGCTCTTAGTATCATACTTATGCTTAATTTTAAACACATCTAGTCTCTCTTTGCAATAAGAATTAGCTAATAAACATTTTAGACTACTTCTTTTATCATTAGACTAAATCATATAACTAGTATATCATGTTAGGATAGTATTGCTACTAATCTTGTCATCTTATAATCTAGTTTATTGCATTTGTAGAACCATGCATAGATAGGATGCATTCTCATGGTAAAATCAATCAAAAGCATCCCTCGTTCTCGCATTTGTCATCTCTAAACCACTTTGCTCAGTGATCTAAGAGCAAAGGCACTAGTTTGAGGGACCTTGTGAGATAGAGAACCATGGAACCATCCTTGGGAAGTTGAGTCATTCTTCATGACTCCATAACTTGCACCAAGAAGTCCTGTGGGTGTGTGAGCAAGCCTCTTTGAAGTTTCATTTTTCCCATTTTGAGTTTCATAGTCCCGCTTTTCCCACACATAGATTGGACTGGTGATATTGATGAATGGAAGAACACTACCAATGGAGCATTAGTTTTGGGTAAGAAATTGGTTTCATAGGATAGCGAGAAACAAGATTTAGTGTCCTTATCTACTGCTGAAGTTGAGTACATTGCTGCTGCTAGTAATTGCACTCAGGTAGTTTAGATGAAGAAAATGTTGAAAGATATCAGAGTTATTTATGATGAGCCTACTGTTATTTATTGTGATAATTCCAGTGCTATTAATATATAAAATAATCTAGTGCAACATTCAAATACTAAGCATGTGTCAATCAAATATCATTACTTAAGAGAGCAAGTCAGTGAAGAGAGGGTGAAGCTGGAATATGTATCTACAAAGGAACAGATAGCTGATATTTTCACTAAGCCTTTATCTGCAGATACATTTATCTATTTGAGAGACAAGTTAGGGGTATCCACCCCTCCTGATGAGAACTAGATGCATTGAGTTGCATCAATCTGGTGGATTTCAGAGCTTTATCTTTTTATCCAGATTGATTAGTTGGTAGTGCTCCTCTGCTGGAGCAGTCTGCTGACTTGGTTGTGTGTCCCAGGGGGAGAGAGATTCATATTTTTGTTTTGGGGGTGAATGATTTTGGTTATCTATTTTGAGAGCTTTGGCATTGTTGTTAAAGGGGGAGAGAGATCATGTGAAAAACTGCTTCATCTGTCTTGATTTTAGGGGGAGTTTGCTAGAGATATCTTCTTTATTTGCATTGAATATTTTTTCACATTCATATGTTGCCATCAATGCCAAAGGGGGAGATTTTTGGATATTGTTGGTCATTGTTGCTGCTAGGATATGTTTTTGTCATTTATTTCAACAGATTCATGTGTATTGCTCTGGTGATTGTAGATTGGGAAGATCTTATGATCTAGTTTTGCTGCTGTTATTTTGTTGATCACTATTTTGCAGAGTTTGGTTTATCCTCCGATATATTCCAGTGTGATTAGATCGTGTGCTGAGACTTTGGGATATTGTTTGGGATGGTCTTATGTATCTTCATTTCAGATGGTTCATGATTTTGTGCTCCGCAAGTTATATTTCTTTGTGACAGTTTCCGATTGGTTGTGTTTTTTAGCTTTCAGATGTTGACTGATGAAGATTTGAAAAGTGGTGTTGGTGCAGATTCTAAACATGCTTGCTCATGTTTCTAAGTCATGTCCTATTTGTTTTTGTGATTCACATTTATTTTTGTGTGTGTTTTTGGTGGTTTGCATCAGTCGGTGATGATTTTCGTGTTATGCAATTTTCCTGGTGGTGTAGCTTGTTGCAGTTGATCTTGGCGTAATTTTTGGTGGAGTTGTGCATTTGGAAATTTGATATAGGTCCATTATATGCTATGTAAATCATTATATTGGTCTGATGGTCGATCTTTGTATCATGTGTTGTAATTTTATAATTATGAGTTGATGGTTAGGGTTTAGCTGATCTTGTTATCAAGATTGATGAATTGTATATATAGGTGATATATTCATGTAGTTTGGGTGTCGATGTTGTGTCTCCATTATCAAAGAGGGGTGTATGTGTGAACAAGTGATTTATCCTTCGGTGTTGAGATTGAAGTGAGATTGGTGTTGCTGAGAAGACAATTGTGCTTAACCAAAACTATAATCAGGCATTTGGAGATGCTATTCTTTTAGTTCATTCATTCCGGATTGCAGTCTGAATATTATTGTAAGTCAATGAGACTTCCCTGAGGGTTGTAGGCTTTTGGGCCATTATATTTGAGCAATGAGCTCTAGGCAATGTGCCCGAATGCATGTGCATTCCTCATTGTAATATTTTCACATAGTACTGCAAATTATCATCTTAATGTGGGTAGGTTCCCACTGTGGTTTTTCCCTTAACCAGGTTTTCTACGTCAAAATCTTGGTGTTGTGTGTTGTGTGTTGTGCATTGTGCTTTCAATTTGCTTATCTATCTTACTGCTGTAGTTTATCATATCTATTTTTGGTGGTTAAATTTGTGTATCTGGTGATGACTAATTCATCCCCCCCCTCTCAGTCTTCCTTCTTGATTGCTACTAACAATATCCATTTATTAAAAGAGAACAACATAACCTATGACAAGGTTAGAACTATCATATCCACTTAGACTAACCATTAGGGTTCACCTTGATAGACACTAGCTAATGACATCAAACCCATCTCACCTAAACAAGTCTCAACTTATAGATTAGTGTTTCCAATGACATTAAGTCCTTCTTATGTTACCTCTCGACTTGATGATACTTTCCCTCCATTCTCGAAGGATAACGACCTTCCTGCATCCACTAGGTCAAAATCATGTAGTTAGTATGGAATCATAGCTTTATGTTAAACATTTGCATATATTGATAATAAATTAGCTCACATATCATAATGATTAAAACCAAATCATAATCATGTGCATTGCAAATCAATATTCATTGATATTAAGCAACAAGTATAAATGCATACAACATCTCAAAATATTTAGGGCACAAGTGGGATGTAACATATCCTTCCCCTTGTAAATCTCATCCCTGATGATTTTAAGTATCATAAAAGAAAACATGAAGTTCAACATTGTTTATCCAAGTATAATAAAAATAAGTTTAGTGGTTATAAATATTAAATAGATGTGGGAATCTTTGGTGGATTTCATTGTAGTCTTCCTAGGTGGCACTATCCTCAGAGTACTGATTCCACTGGACCTTGCACTAAGTGACTTCTATATTACATAAGAAATGCTTACATACCTTGAGCATGTTGATAGGCTCAATCATGACCACCATTGGGTCCTGTATCTGCAAAGAGTTCCAATCGATCATATGTGCAAAATCAGATCTGTACTTTTTAAGATAAGAAACATGAAACACGTCATGTAATCGGGTGAGAGCTAGTGGTAGAGAAATTTTATAAGCAACTAGGTTAATGATTTCTTGGACCTCAAATGGTCCTACATATGGAGGTGCACATTTGGACAAAATTCCAAATTTAATAGTGCTTTTGTTGGGTTTGACCCATAGAAGCACTCTCTCCTACGTCAAATTGGCTAGGAGTTAGCTTTGTATTTGTATAGCTTTTATGTTGATTGTCAGCTTCTATTAACCATTTTTTTATTAGCCCCACTTGCTCTTCCATTTCTTTGAGCATTTCTAGACTGAGGGTTATCTTATCTTCCAAATTATCCTAACTGATAGAAGTTCTACACCTCCTTCCATATAGTGCCTCAAATGGTGCCATCTTAATAGATGATTGATAGGAGTTGTTATAAGAAAATTCAACCAAGGGAAGATAAGCTTCCCACTTGTATTGTTGATCTATGCAATACATTCTTAAAAGATCCTCTAACACCTGATTGACCTTTTCTATTTGACCATCTGTCTCTGGATGATAGGTGGAATTTATGTTTAATTGAGTACCTAAGGATACAAACAATTTTTTTCAAAACCTGGATGCCATTTTGGCATCCCTATTTGATATAATCTTTTTAGGTACCCCATGCAATCTAAATATTTCTTGTGCAAATTTGTATGCTATAGTGGGCACACTATATATTAGGTTTCCTGGTATGAAGTGGGCTACCTTGGTAAGCCTATCAACCATTACCAGAATGGTATTATGTTTATTTCAGGGCATAGGAAATCCTTGGAAGAAGTCCATATTGATTATCTGCCATTTCCAATCAAGAACTACATTGGGATGTAACAAACCTATGGGGTGTTGATGTTGGCAATTTGGAGGAATTGATTGTGTTGCATTAATGTTTGTCATTTATGTCAGCACTAGCTTCTTTCATTGTCTACCGGTTTTCGATAGAGTGGTTGAACTTTGATGATGATAAGGAGATTTGTCTCCTCACTAGTACATTCGGAGCTGATTTCCGATGGCCGTTTGTTGAATTTTCATCGGAGTGTCAACAAAATCCACCGTTGAAAAACTCAGTGTCGGATTGGTCAATGATGCCATGCTTGTCGGAAATTTGACAATCCAATGGACTCTGCTGATGGTCAAAGAAGTCATCGATCGAAGGCTTGGTATTCATTGTAATTTCGACGATGATCATTTTTATAAAAAAATAAAATAATTATCATCGATATAAAAGAGCCATCAAAGGAAGGAAACACCAAAGGACTCACCAAAGATATCGAAGAAAGCAGAGAGGGTCTTCATAGATGGGAAAAGTTCTCGAGGAAATAATACTATCGGTGCAACATAAAAAGGACCCACCGAAAGGAGTATTTTCATCGAAAGAATAATATCGATCAGACAAAATGAAGCTACATCTATAAAAGATATCGATGAGGATATAGGTTTTGAGGAGGTTAAACTTCATCGATAAAAGATATCGAAAAAAGCAGAGAGGGTCTTCATCGACGGGAAAAGTTCTCGAGGAAATAATACTATTGGTGCAACATAAAAAGGACCCACCAAAAGGAGCATTTTCATCAAAAGAATAATATCGATCAGACAAAAGGAAGCTACATCGATAAAAGATATCAATGAGGATATAGGTTTCGAGGAGGTTAAAAGGCATGTTCTCAATATGCGTGGTTTTGCCGATGTAACTTTATCGGTGAAGAACGATAAGGGAAAATAAAGAAAAGCTTCGGTGAGATAATAGACTCATTCATCGACGGGGCATAGTGATATCGATGAAAGAAGTATTTCAATGGAAAAATGAAGGAGGACACCGAAGCCCAAGGTTTCTTCGACATAAGACCCGATGGATATCAGATATGTTTCAATGAGGAGACAACCATATTGACCGAATACAGTATTTTGATGAAGGGAAAAAATACTTGATCGAAGTAATATTCGAAACAAAAGTATTGTCGATAGAAACAAAGAGATCGATGGACTAAAGAAACAAATGATCGAAAGACATATCCTCATCGAAATGATTATTGATTGCCATGAAAATCATAAACAAAACCCAGGGAAGGTCACATCGCCATTAAATTCAAATGTGTACCCGAGTGACCATTGTCCAAAGCACCATTACTAACTGATTAAATACGCCATAAGTAGTGGATCAACCATCAAAGGGCACAACATTAAGGAATTCACAGGTGACGAACTAAAAGTAGGAATTGGGCGAATTCACAGATAAAGCTCAGTAATTCCAAGTAAGTTGTTTGCACACAGACCTCTTTTTCAAAATTCAAATGGAATCATCATCTAAAACTAATAAGACCAGAAAGGGAAAAGAACCTATCGCTGCAGAAGAAAAACCTAAAAGATAGAAAAGGGAAGGGCATTCTTTGGCCTAGGACCTGATTGACCAGTGCCCATCATCCAGTTTGAGGTCCAAGAAGATTAGAGCTAATGAGGAAGGCTTGGAGGACCGGTTTGAGGATCTTGGAGACATATGGACAGAGTTGAGAGGGTATGAATTATTCATATATGGGTACAACAGAAGAGTTTCCCCTCAACCTATCAACAATTTATGGCAATTGAACTTAGGAAGGTTAGTTGTGGCTAATGTATTCGTGAATGTGGAAATCATGAAGGCATTTGCAAACAATTATGACCCTAAAAACAAGACCATATATAACTACAGGGGTGAGCCAATTCTTGCAATCACAAAGGAGGTTATTGACACCATGTTCGAGTTGGATTGGGGATTTGAAGAATTTATTGAACTCAAGAAGTTAACAAGTGAATATTTTAACCTAGAGAACATTTAAAAAAAGGTGGAGACTCCCTATACATAGACCTAGGAATGCAGGGTCCTTCATGCCACTAGGTCAGGATGACAAAGCTCCCTATGATGTCAACTCTTTCCATCCATATTTCAAGTATACCTATTACTATGTTGCCCAAGTGCTAGGGATAAAAGCCCATCCTTTGATGGATATTGCAGCCATGGTCATTTGTGCCGATTTACAGTCTAAGGACCCCCGCTTCTTTGATTTTTCTGCTTATTTGGTTGAGGTTTTGAATCATGGGTTAGAAAAGTTAAGGGGGATGTCATCAATGTTCATTTCAAGAATCATTCCTTACTTATGCATATGCTATTGTATGTGGGCCAAGATGAAGGGTTATGGCCAGAAGAGTTATGTGTTAGGACATATGACAATGCTGAAATGAGAAAGCCAATGCAACTATGGGTTTCTTCATGGGACCAGAGGTATGCGAATAATCAATATTGGCATTTTGAGGAGTTCTTTGTCAAGCCATTATATAGACTGTTGGGATGCCCATGCAATCATGCCCTTGTATCAGAGGTTCAAATATTCCTAAGATCAAAAGATTTCGCTGAAGATCCCTCAATTGAACACAATTGGGGAGGTTGGTATTGTTTTTCAGACTGCACACAAGTCAGGGTATACAGGTTTGAAGGGAGACCATACTTATAACCACTTACAGTCCCTAATAGAGTAGCTTGTCTAGAAATTGTGAGGCAACTATCAATAGTGAGTACAAAACATTTGACAAGCCATGGAAAACAATCAATTGTACTTGGGTTGTTAGTATTTTCAGATTTTATTGTAAAAAGTTCAAAGAGTTATGGCCTGTTGCAGACAAAATTGGATTATTATGGCATGGCTATGGGGGATCCAAGGCCCAATTTCAATCCTGAAGCATACATAAGGATAGCCTGGTCATCACAAAAGCTGAAGGCTGGAGAGCATAAATCTTACCTACCGGATGACCTCATTAAGAACATTGGCAGAGAAGAGGCTAGAGTGAAGCGAATAAAGTTTGAGAAAGCAATGCATGCTTATAAATGGAAGCTTTATAGAAGGAAAATGGATGAGAACATGCTACAAAAGATTGACGACCCCTTGGAGTTGGCCAACAAACTTGTGGAGCATGAATTGGAAATACTTGAGGGAGTCCCGCCTCATGTTTTTAGGGATAACATTGATACTATTAGGAATACAGAGCCTTTGGCTCATATGTCTCCTTCTTCCACATCTGGCATCGTTACATTCACTCCTTAAGAGGATTACCCCCCTGGTTATGCAAAGGATACACTGATAGACTTGGCAACAGGACAACTGAATGTCCGAGAAGTGGCTGACATCAGATTCCTAGAGCATGAGGATTTCATTACTGATAGTGACTTGATTGCTTCCAAGGAGTTCACCACACTCCTCTATCAACATAAAGGATCTCAAATTAAGAATAACATGAGAAATAGTGAAGAAGAGCAGTAGCTTCAAAAGTTACAAGAGGAGATGGATCTTGTGATGAGAGAAATGACACTTAAGAAGGGAAGACAGTTCTTAAGGAAGCTGGTGTGCTATTATACTCTGGATGGGACATGAACTCTGCCTTGTTGTTTGATGGATTCCTCAAGAAACAGGACCCAAGTAGGCAAATGATGCCAAAAGAGATTGATAAACTCTTTAGAGGATCAGGATATGATCCAGATCAGAAGGCTCTTCTACAGTGGGCTATCTATCCCAAAGATAAAAGACCTATATTGGTTGATACAGAAGAAGCTTTTGGACATTTGATGGTGCAACAGGTTGGAAAGATTGACCCTAGAACAACTGCCAAACTAAATTTGGATGTCGCTAAACTGAACCAAGATTAGATAGAGTTTCTGGTCCAAGAAAATTGTACATACAAAAGCCTATATGAGAAAATCGATGAAGAAAAACAGAGGCTGCAAGCAAGATTGCTTCAGATTGATATAGGTACCAGTCAAACAGGGATGACATATGGTGTTGACAAATATGCCATGGATGCCTTGAAAGACGTTATGTATTGGAGGAACAGGGCCGAAAAGACATCTCAGTAACTAAAAAAGGAACAACAAAAGATGGATACGTTAGTTCTCGAGGTCATTGACCATAGATTCAAAAGTATGATGCAGGTTGCAAAAATCTATTGGAAGACATACACTGGAACAGTCAAAGCTGTGAAAGAGCATGAAAGGATCAGGTCTTGGTTGGAAGGCTTGATGAATGACAACAATCTGATGAATGCAAGTGAGAAAATTGAAGCCGAGGCTCACTTGAAGTCCCATGATGAATTGGCAAATCAATTAAGGAAAGAGCATTAGAGGCTAGATGATGGGAATCCCCCTAGGGTGCCCTCTTTTTACAGTAATGGTGAGTTAGTATCGTTGGAATAGTGGAAACAAGAGTTCAGTGATGAGAAGAATTGAGCAGTAGCAGAGTTGGATCGGGACAAAGATTTGTCACTTTGTGTTAACAATATTCTATCCAATCATTTCCAGACAGAAAGCGACATGAGGACACTAAACAAGGACATTCTAATGTATAAAGATGATAAACACATTGAACACATAGGAATGCTGAACTTGTTTATCTTCCAGTTTCTTAACAAAAGTGCTAATTAATAGTTATGTGTTGAAAAGCCACGATACTTGGTGACAATGTATACCCTCATATAAATGAGGGAGTTTTTGTAACAATAAGGATCATTAGAGAAGAAGTAGAATATAGCCTCAGGCTTACTATTGTACCATTTTGCGAACATACATAATAGAATCAGTCGTCTTTCCTTTGTGTATATGTTGTGGATTACAACATCTTTCTGTAGGCAGTTGCTTGTGATATTATCTAAAGGAGATAAGGTTACTTGTGTTCTTCCAGTAAAAATTTGTGTTTCATATTGTGGATTTGAATAAAAGATTTACTTGCGAATATAGTTTTGTATATAGTGTGCATGCATATTATCTCAACCATGGTGCGCCTGCATATGTATATAGTTTTGTTTATAGGTGGAAAGCCTGAGGTTCAATGTCAAACTTGGTTGCTCTGATACCATATGTAATATTCCATTAATTCTATACTTAAAGAAAATAAATTATGATCTATATTAAGATAAAAAATTCAGCATTTCAAAATAAAACATAACTACTTCAGTTGAAGGAGAAAACTAACTAAATGTTCTTCAACATAACAAGAATCTAACTAATTTATCTAAAAGGAAGGTAATATTTTAATGATAGAAAACATTGAACAAATATTATTAAGCTAATCAATATGAGAAAGGAATTCAAATGGCAAGTTTCATTTTTGAGGGAAGAGATAAAGGTTCAGAGGTTACTGTTATCATTGTTTAAAAAATGGGTATTCTTTTCCATAATTGGCTAAGTCTATGAAATTCTTGGGTCTGGTATGGCCTTGTGACTTCTATTGCTTTGGGTCCTAAAGAGGGTTTAGGGTTTAGGTTTAATCACTTTCAAAATATTTGAGAAAAAACCCTTATAATTCTATTTCCGTGTTACTTTATTGACTTAAGTAATGGGTCCTTTTGTCATGCAAAGTGTTCCCCCCGTTGTTTTTTACCTAGGCGATCCTTTTAAATGTTTTAATTTTTATTCGCCTTTAAATTGCCTTTTCTAATGACCATCAGGCCTTGAAATTGTCGCACAACTCTTAGTCAATCGGATGGCCCGTGTGGATTCATGAACTCAACATGCTCGAAAGTTACCTATCGCGTAGTAGAGAAAAGGTTTGGCGGGACCCAGTGATAAGGACTTCTTTCTTGGCTAAAAGCATTCTATCGAAGTATCTAAGATTCAAATAGTATTGATGAGACCCAATGATATCTCATCGATATAAAAGGGGTATCGAAGAAAGCAAACACTGATGAACTTCAAAAAGGACTCATCGAAGACAGTAACTCCATCGATAAAAGATATCAAGGAAAGTGGAGATGGTTCTCATCGACAAGAAAAGGTCTTCGAGGATATAACACTATTGGTTCAAAAAGACTCACCAAAAGGGATGGTCCCACCAACAAAAGGTATCGAAGAAAGCAGAGGTGGCCCCCACCGATGAGAAAAGGCTTTCGAAGAAACAATATCATTGATGCAAGATAAAGAAGATTCACCGAAAGAAGCATTCTCATCGAAAAAGTGATATCGATAAAACAAAAGAAAACTACATCGATGAATGATATTGATAAGGAAATGAGTTTCGATGGGAGGACAAAAGAAGTCACCAAAGTCCAAAGTCTCTTCGACATGAAACCCAACGGACAGCAAAAGGATTTCGATGAGAATGAGTTTCCAGGAGACTAAAAGGCATGTCTCCGATACACATGGTTTCATCGATAGAAGCCATCTCTCTTTGGAAGAAATCATCATTTTCATTGATACCATAATAACCCATAAGTTATCAAACAAGTCTAAAAGTATTCTATCAAAGTATCTAAGATTCGAACAATATTGATGAGACCCAACGATGTCTCATCGATATAAAAAGGGCATCGAAGAAAGAAAATACCGATGAACTTCAAAAAGGACTCATCAAAGACAGTAACTCCATCAATAAAAGAGATCAAGGAAAGTGGAGATGGTTCTCATTGACAAGAAAAGGTCTTCGAGGATATAACACTATTGGTGCAAAAAGACTCACTGAAAGGGATGGTCCTATTATCATTGTTTTAAAAATGGATGTTCTCAGTCCATAAATGGCTATGTTTTTTGAAAATTTTGTGTCTAGTGTGCTTGTGTTCTTTCAATTTGTTTTAAATCCTAAGGGGTTCAGGGTTTAGGTTTTAAGTCGCTTCAATACCTGAGAAAAGCCCTTTTGGTTTATAATTTGGCGTTACTTTATTCAATTAGGCGATGGGTCCATTTATCATAAAAGTGTTCTCCCCTTGTCATTTACCTAGGCGGTCCCTTTAAATATTTTATTCTTGTACGCTTTTAATCTGCCTTTTCTAATGTCCGTCAGGCCTTATAAGTATCATGCGATTTTCTGTTGATCTGACAGCCTGCATTGATTCACAACCAAAAAGTGCTCAAAACTTAGTTTCCGCGAAGTAGCGAAAGGCGAAGGTGGACCTGACATATAGGTTTGGACCAAAGCTAAACACCAATCAAGTTTCATCTGATCGGACGGACAATGTGGTTTCGTGAGATCAAGTTGAATGTGTTTTAACCTTCACAAAGTGGCGAAAGGGTTTGGCGGGTCCCAAAGATAAGCAGTCTTCTTTGGTTAAAGAATGATTGGGTTGGAAAAAGATCAATGGCTCGTGTTGATTTGTGGCCGCAAACCAAATGAAGTATAATGTTCACAAAGTCGTGAAAGACAGGTGGAATTCACACGGAGGTGTGACGTGGCATAACAACTGCTGCTTTTTGTAGAGCTTGATAGCGATGTGTCGAATGCCACGTGGCTCTAAAAGTAGTTGAGAGCCCGCCTAAGGTGTAACTGGTAGTTATGTGGGAATAGTAAAAGGGAACATGTGGCGGATTAAGGGTGGAAACAAAAGGAGTTTCCAGGGCTAATGGTCGATTGCCATGTGGCATTTATTAACCAAAGAACAAGTGGGGTAAGTAATTCTCGGGTAAAGGACCCACTTAAAAGGCATTCATCTCAAGATTGATCCAACACTTCTCATTGTTTCGTGGCCCTAAGATGCCCGCAGTTTAACCTCAGCGAAATGGTGAAAATCGTTAGCCATAAAGATGAGGCGTAGTTAATTAAAAGGATTGACGGTCCCGATTGGAGTTAAAGGCCGGGTGATTTGAGTTTGATCTAACACTTGGCACGTCCTCGCGAAGGAAAAGTGAACGACTATTAAAGTCTGCGAAGTGGCGAAAAGGAGGTAGGGCCCGACACTAAAGTAAAGAGATCAAATGGAGATAAAGGTGATGCAAGTTCTCATGATCCAATGGCTGACATTGTTTTGCGAAAGAAAAGAGCACAAGTTTTATGTTCTGCGAAATAGCGAAAGAGCGAAACAAAGGAAAGACTTAGAGGAATTATGACCCATTGGAGCCAGTTTTGAATTTGATTTGGCGAATTCAATTCTGAAAAGAAAGCTGAAGCATGCGGAGTTAATTTCTAAAACTTAAATGCCAACTTGTCCTTTTTGAGTCTGCATCAACTTGATTGCTAAGTATTGTTTCATCAAATTTTGTTGCAGGGCGAATTGTTATAGAGCGATTTTCTTCAGGTGAATAATAAAGTTTCTTGTGATTTTCTTGATAACTCTTGGTTTGTTCTCAAATATTGATGTGTGAATTACTTTATTAGAGGTCTGTGCTAGTTGCTAGTGGTATAATTGTTTGACTAGAATGACACCCATAAGAGAATTGACAGGGAAGGTGAATTACCAGGACCGAAATATCTATGATTATTTTTTAGAGCAATTAACCATGTCCACCAATGCTGGGGCTAAGGCCAAAGAGCTAGTACCTAAGAGCCCTCATCTAAAAATTGAAGATGGCCTTTATGATAAGGGTAATTGGTTGAGGGACCCTAAAATAGGATTGTCAGGCTTAGGACTCTTCAAAGTCGGTTTTGTGTAGAGGAATTCCCCAGCTCCTTTGAATGACATATGGGAGCAGGATGTAGGAAAGCTTGTGGTCCCAGGTGTTTTTATGGATGTAGATCTATTAGCCCTGATTGCACAGAATTATGACTCTGTGGCAAGATGCATCAGGAACATAAAGGGATCGGTCTTGATTGGGATAAATGAAGATGAATTCAGGAAAGTGTTTAAACTCAGTGAGTCCTCCAATTTGTTAGAACCTATTGACTTTGAGTCATTAGCCCAGGTTTACAACACACAAAGGGATCACCTTAGAAGTGGCCCATTGAAAGAATTCTTTGTAAAGATAGGGGGGTTAATAGTTGTAGGCCCCAGCACAATGGAACCATTCTCTCTCAACCTATTCACTCTGAGAGCTAAGGGTATGTATCGAGCATTATGCTAGATTTTTGGAGAGGATGCTGAAAAGAATATGCCAACCCATTATATGTTAATGATTGTATAAATTCTAAACCCCTCCCTAGCAATAACATTTGATTATGCCTCATACCTTACTAATGCAATTCATAAAGGGCTAGTAGGAATCAAAAATGGTAAGGTGGATAGGCCATTTGGATGGTACTCCATGTTAATGCATATGTTTCTGTTCAAAGAGGCTGATTATTTTGGAAAGGAGATGGACCTGATTAAGGTCAAGGATAAAGAGGAGATGCCAGTGCAATTGTGGAGTACTGTTCTATCTTGGGATAGAGAAGATGCAAGTTATTTAAAGTTTGATAGATGCTTTGCATCTAAAATTAAGATTCTTCTATGCAAAGAAAACCCTAGAATTCCTAAGGCTCTTTTGGAGTTTCTCAGACCAAAGAAGTTTGCAGAGGATATCAAGATTGTTCACAATTGGGGAGACATATATTTGTACCCTGTGTCTATTATTTTTAGAGTGTTTAGATTTAGAGGCACCCCCTCTTTACTACCCTACCAGGTCCCATTGAAGATAGGGATTGCAAAAGTCCTGAGACAAATTGGGGGAGTACAAGAAGCAGAGCTAACCAATAGAGGAAAAGGGACTATTTTCCCAACTATTACCATGGCTCACCATTTTGTGATCACTAAGGATGGATAGAGATTTTTTGAAGAATTCTTTAAGCCATATAGGCTATCTACTGCAGTGTCAAGATGTGCAGACCCCGAGGATTTTTTCAATGGCATGTTCAGAAAAAGAGCAGTGTGCAGAGGTAGGCCACATCAATTTTAGTTCCTAGAAGATCTGATTATAAATGAATTCAGCTTAGATGAGCAAGAACTGAGGAAGGAGAAGTGGGTGGTATATAAGAAATCCCTTGATTTTATCCATCAATTTGACACTGGCTATGACCCCCTTTCTAGCTTTAATCCATTTGAGGAGAAAATAAAATTCCCGATTCTTTATTTTGAAGATCTCATGCAGACCTTAAAAGAAAAGAGGGAGGCCATAATGCAAAATGAGCTTGATAAGGCTAAGATGGTATTGGTTAAGCCCGCCTTTGCTAGAGATATCCCACCTAGTGACTATGTAATGCACAAAAGGTCAAAGTACACTGTGATAATGCTAGTGACAGGTGAGCCTTCCACTTCAAAAGGGAAGAGGAAAATTGAAGATGTCATTGACATCCAGGATTCCCCTAAGAAGCAAAGAGTCAGAAAGAAAATTGAAACTGATGAGCCTCAATATTCTCCATCTCAGTCTCCTATCCACATTTGAGATGAACAAGCTGTGGTTGAACAATTATTGTAGTTAGGGAGTCTAGGTGAGATTGCCTATACCTATGAGGAGACCCAAGAGGGGATGCCCGAAGAGCCACCTAATGCTGAAATGGATTTGAATGATGGTGAGTTAAAGGGCCAAGAAATGGACCTTACTATTAAGTAAGCTAGTGAATAATTCCTAGCTGACAATAATTTTGTCACATCAAGAGGTTTTATACAATTTCTATGGAAGCAAAATATTGATCAATTCAAGACTAGATGTGAACAGAGGAAAAGTGAACAACCTCTTAAAAATACAACTCAGGTAGAAGAAGAGGTTAAGCACGAAATGATGGAGGAGTTCAAAGAAATCACCCCTAAGAAAGGAAGAGAAATGGTAGCAAAGGCTGGTGTGTTGATTCTCCCTGAATGGGATATAGCTCATGCCTTAGTGCTTGATGCAGTGAGGAAAGAAACAAAGCCTATGGAAGGAGTGACATTAAGCAAGGATAATGCTGCTCTTGTCATGTGGTCTTTAAAGAAGGATGAAAACAAAAGAAGGAAGGATGCATTAGATTCTAGCCTCTTAGGAGGCATGATAGTTAAAAGAGTCCAAGACACAGGGGTAGTGGAAGCTGCAAGCACAGTCCTAGAGACTGCAAAATTTAGTGTTGCGGTGGCAGAGAAAGAGGCACAAGAAAAGGCTAATCTCCAATTGAAGTTGGAGACTATTTTAAAAGCTTACAATGATGCTAAAGGAGGAATAGCCAACATAGACAACATAATTGCTAGACTCCAGAGTCAACTGGCAAGTCAATATCATCCCGGTGAATCTTCTACACTCATGATAGCCTCCTCTCCAGCAAGACCCCCTCCTACTAGTCTCGTCATTGAATATCCCCCTTCTCCTATGCCTTCTAGTTCCCAATTACCTAAAAATGTCCAACATGAGTTGGAAAAATTGAAACAAGCTCAGACATTGTATGCAAACAAATATGAGGAGAAGGTGAAAGCCACCATCTTGAAGTTTGCTGAATCAGTCAAAACCTCCAATTTATACATAAATATGAAGAGGATTCTTGAGATTTTGATCAAATTCAGAGAAGAAGAAGCCACTTTGGAACCAATCCTGAATAAGTGGGTGCCTAGAGGTAAAGAGTTAGAGCTCATGTGTTCTTCCCATGCAGATGTAGAAGAGAATGAAAATCTAAGGTCCACATGTGAGTTTATAAAAGAGATGAATATTCTTTTAGTGGAAGGAGCAGGTATAAAAAGAAAAGCCCAACTTTATAGGAAAGAATATTCAAATCATAAATTTCAAATGTTTCCAGGAGGTTTCATTGGTCCTGTCCAGCTAAAGGAAGAGAAGACTTGGTTAAAGGAGGTGGACCACAATTTGTCCCTAAGGATCAATCAAATTATTAGTACTGATGACACATCCTTATTTGTCCAAACAATTGAGGAAATTGAAAAAGTGAAATCTCATTATGGTTTCATAGAAACAGAGATTGGGCATGTATGAGTCACTTGGAAGCGACTAGAAGATATGAAATAGAAGATTGCTAGTTTTACTTGGCCTAGTGATGATGTGTATCAGGAGTGGAAAGATAAGTATATGGGATAGAAAGAAGATGCTTGGGAGCAGTTACAGGAGGTTGCAACAAAACAACAAGCAAAGGATGTCGTAGATCCTGAAAAGGACTTATAACCGCTTCTTGAAAACGACCGGTTGTTTGTAACAAACTTTCTTTTGAAGGGTCCAAAGCTTCTATGCATCCATACTATTATAAATGGATACCAGGACTCCTAAAAAAATGATCGCAAGTAATTGTAAGAAAACGCTGCAGAAATTTATCTGAGCTTTTTTCTAGTCTTATGGAGAATACTCTGAGTTTTGTAATATTTTCTCAAAATTAATATCAATATACGGACTATCAACTTTCGAGCCTAAATTTTGTGTTGTCTTCTAGTCTACTTGCAAATATTTACTGTTTTCAATATGAGTAATCTAGGGTTATTCATTTGAGTATGGATTGTAAGGCAATCTTAAATAGAGACATTTCTTAGCTTTTCTTTCCAGGAGGGAAATTAAATATGCATGAAGCATTTCTATCAGTAAATTCCTTGTGGGAGATTTTTTATTTGATGAATGCAGTCTAGTTTGATAAGGGTAAATTCTTATGTATGTGAGGCATATGTGGGGTTTTATAGAAGCCGAGGTGATGGGATGTGTGGAGATATTTGATTGTGGGAGTATTGTTTAAACTTAGATGACTCTGTGGCCTGGATAAGGCACTGGTATCAATTTTAGTTGCCCTTTTACATGTCTTGTAGGTCAACATTGAAACATGAGTATTAACGCAGTCCTTGACCAAGTATGCATACAAGAAACATCTAGTTCTATTAAGGCACAAGAATCAAATTCAGAGGTTATGACAACTAATGAAAAACATCAAGAACAAAAACTTTAGTCTCAAGCATTAGGAGTTGTAATAAAAAAACTTACAAGGATGAGGCATATTCATAACTTTTGTAGTCCCACCTTGGATATCAACACTAGAAGCAACTCATATTGTTTGTGTATAGACAAGACAATATGGGAGTTCATTATACCCAGCAACTCATGGTGTTGTTGTTCGTGTTGTCTCTATTGGACCCTGCAATTAAGATTCAATATACATTATTCAATAAGATTAACTGTGCAACATAATGAAATATTGAAAAGTGTGTTACCTTGTTGAGCTTCACTTAGTTTCGAGAATAGTTTAATATTCTCTACTTAACAGGGCCAACCATGTGAAGGTGGAAGCTCATTTGGCCCCTCCCCCCCACTAACATCACTCTAAATTCCCCGTTAACATTTTATAACATTCATTCATTAATTCTTTCTACCATTAATAAAATATAGCATTCATTCATTAATATCACATAACATTCATTAACACATAACATTGATTAACATTAATTAACACACAACATTCATCAATATTAATTAACACATATCATCCATAACCATTAATTAGCACATAATTACATTCACTAACACATAAAAATCAGTCATTATCAAATAAGTTAGATTTCAATCATTTATTTCTTTGTTTTTTCTTTGAAGTTATGAAAAGACTAAGTGGAACATCGGTGTCTTCATCATTTCCCCCCTCTGCAGATGTTCCACCAACTGCTTATGATCTCAATGTATGCCTAGTCCTATACTAAGGACGAGGACACTGAAGTGAAGGGGGTCCTTTGCAATAACAAAGAAATGGGTTAAATTCAAAAAAATAAAATTATTATTGTTACAAGTATTTCATTAATTTAGAGAACATAATTGTTGTGCTATTTACCTAATGGGGCCACATCATTTTGTGTAGCCTCAACCTCAACATGTTGAACACCAATTGCAATTATATTTGTTTAAAGCAATAACAGTGGTCCTCTTTACCTGAGTGGGGAACATCATGTTCTTGAGGTTGTGTACCCAGATCATGCTCCACTTGCTCACCACCGACTACATGCTCTAAAATATTAACAAAAAAGGTTACATTAATTACTACTCTAATTACAAATTAAGATGTTTAATTGTATTAATAGCTAAATAAATAAATTTGAATAGCAAATGAATACCTCCACTATTGAGATGCACATCCAGACCTTCATGTGCAGGTGGTGTTTCACAATTAGCAGGCTGCATTCCAATTACATGCACATTGTTATCATTGCTTGCTTATTTAAAACAAATATAGTCACTTTATGTTGGAACTCAACATCAATTAGATTATTGGTAAAGTATTCAATTTGAAACAACTTCCATTTAGCATATTTACTTGTGTGACGGATGCACTCAAATGCTGTGTATTCCCACTCAATTCTCGTAGCCGATCAACCATGGCTGAATAGCCGTGCTGGTAGGCAATTCTCTTGTCATCTTCTATGGGCGCTCTATTGAATTCAGAGCCCTACATTTTTGCTTAGTACCGTGAATTTTTCTTGCATTGTTTGATAAAAAAAAACGTTTGCAATTTATTAATATTTTGAGATAATATGGGAGTTTACATGAGATACTTAAAATTCGTGTAGCAAGTTTCATGTAACCACCAGAGCCGAGTTTATGTTGCCCGTGCTTTTCTTGCCTTGCCTTGGTTGCCTTTGACGTGTCACTCAGTCTATAAAAAGTTTGAAATATGTTAGATTATATAAATATAAAGAGTAATTAATTAGTACATAATTGCATTCTTAATAGTATCCCGTACCTTCTTCTGGCATCTACTGGTGTATTTCCTTTTTTCCTTTCAATTCTCTCCTTGGCATCCAAAATCAGGTCCTTCCACTCGCTCTCTGGAATCATGGGGGGATGCTCGCACTTTAGGTTCCTCTCCAAATGGGTCCTGTATTGGTCCCTCACATACTTTAGATATGTGCCAGCTTTTTCAAGGAGCTTGGTTTTGTCAAAGGTGTCATTTCCAAACCACTCAACCATTTGGTTTGTCAATTCATCTTTTAACCTTTTTTCTTGGTCATTCCACCTTTTAAAGAAAAAACAAACCTGTTAGATTTAGAAATGAACTGAAGCTACATTTATTACACTTCAAGAAATGGATCAAAGGAAAAGTATTCTAGCAATGATATGAAATCAAAAGTGGATAAGGGTTAGTTCACATATGATGTACCACCTTTTACATATGGTGGGCCCAAATATCTGCAATGCAATGTCACTAAGATGATTATAGAAAATATTATTGCTTGCAAAAAATTCATGGGATCATTAGTCCAAAACGAGTTATCATAAAGTAAATTACAATTAGAGTATATATAATAATAATTTTAAAGTACCTGGAACCTTTTGTATCTTTAAGGGAAGCATTTCTTCGTCGCTCACCATGAATGTGGCCTACAATGTTCCCGTACTAGCAATACGAGAAGATCCAAGAAACGATGATATGTTATTAGTAGTAGTCGCCCGTGGCACATCCTCATGTGCATCTCCTCCTGCAAAAAATGAATCCACTATGAAATGGCATTAGAATTCAAGAAAGAACACTTGAAGGGAAATAAACACATGACATAAGATAGAGAAAAAGAGGGATCTACCAATAGTGGGTGGGCCAATATGATGTGCACTAGAGGATGTCTGCATGCTATGTGTTGTAGACATTGTAGTCAACAATACAGGTGAGGGTGACCTTTGATGAGGCAGCATCGACATTTGCACAATAACATTGACAACACCTAAAGAATAATACATTAAATATATCAAACATTAAATATATGAAAAGTGAAAGAATTGTAAACAAGGATGAACCTTTATTTTGAAAAATTGACAGTATCAAGTATGATGTGTTTTGTGTACTTAGAGTGATAAGCCAAGCAAGTGATAATACAAGAAAATCATCATCACCCGATCCTCCAACACCCTAATCATAGGAATGACTTTCATGAGGGTGGATAAATTGTTGTAAAAACAATACATACATATTTTAGTTAATGACATAAAAAGAGAATAAAATATAAACCATTATTGAACTTTTGTTATAATTAAATTTTTCATTACTGCTTACTTGCAAGTTTTCAGCTGTCTTATACAATATTCCACCCTCTGTCATATCTCATCAGTGGTAGGATGCACGGCTGCCAAAGCAACAATCTCTTTTCTAATTTTTATAAGAGGCATTTTAAATAATTTCACAAGGTCTATGGGATCTTCGGGGTCATCATTGCTTAACCCTAATGATTCCACATCCATAGAAAGGTGCTCAGGTATTGCAACTCCCTTTCCCTTTCCCTGAACATCCGTCTGTGTCAAGAATATCATTAACAATTACAAAATTAGTATAAATCACTAAAAAAAAGAACATAATAATGTAACAGTTTGCTTCTACCTAATTTGTACAATTACAATGAGGTTTACCTGCTTTGTAGAAGTGTTGCAAGGTACATCTCTGTCTGCGATATGTGATGGATCCATGTCGGCCTGTGACAAAGAAAAAATATAAAAAACATTAGTGAAATTACATCATACACAACATGAACAACATGAACTTTGTAGACAAAAAGAGTATTAAATATTAAAAAGATGTTGTCATCAAAATCATTGTAAATTTTTTAATTCCTTACCTTTAGTTTATGTAGACTATGTAGGATCCTCAACTAAATGGTCACATAAATAGTCACATAGCTAATAAGCAATCCAATTTCCATAAATAAACATAGTTTAAAAATTGTCACATAAATAGTCACACTCCCTATCTCCATCTCCATATTAAAAGGTGCATCATGAATTAATTATGTAATGGAATTAGAATTCAAAACAGAATGAATTAATTATGTAAAAAAAATTCTATCAAGAAGTCAATATTAAATAGATAATATACTAATCGCATTCCCCATACATTTCATTCTTCATCATCATGAACATCAAGGTCATCATCATCATCATCATCATCATCATCATCATCATCATCATCATCATCATCATCATCATCATCATCATCAACGTCTTCGCCATCATCATCACCATCATCACCATCACCATCATCATCATTATCATCATCATCATCATCATCATCATCATCATCATCTTCTTCTTCTTCTTCTTCTTCTTCTTGTTCTTCTTCATCGTCATTGTGAAACTGTCGATCGTGATCATCATCCACTTCATCTTCTACTTCTTTGGTATCTTCTTCTTCCATCATATTATACTTTATTGGCCTTCCTCTTGGATCATGTCTAACAACAAATGACCAACCCGGTTTATGTGGAACCTCTGAGTAAAATACTTGCTCACATTGGCTTGGAAGAACATAGGGCTCATCCCCAACTGGTTCGAATGACCTTGTATTTAGCATTACAAAACCATTATCATGTTCAATAACAGTTCTATCAGGATCATTTTTATTCAATCGTAGCCTGTACCATTTAATGACGAACAAAACTAATTTGAAGGAATTAAAGTCACACTCAAGTATATCATCCAAAATGCCATAGTATCAATTTTGAGACTGTTGAGGATGAATGTCATTTCTCGATGAAATATTTGTCACCTCAAAGACTACAGTGATGCTAGAATCACAAGTTTTCTTCATGTCATCCAACTTTTTTATGCGAAATTTATGACCATTGCAGCACATAGCGTTGTGGTGTTTGACCTGCGATATGTCAAACATGTAAAATTTATTGCATTGTGAGTTGATAAACATATGGGTGATTAATAAATTTATAGTACCTGTTTATCTCTTAAACCATATGCTAAATCAATTTCTCTTTGCGTAACATTGGAATCTCCATTATGATGTGCTTATTTAACCAATGAAGCCACACCTTCCCATGTTAACGTGCATCCAGAATGTTGACAATGTTCAATCCATACCGTCATCCAATCAAGATTGTTTGCAATATACAAATGTAGTGCATCCCACTCTCGACCAACTTTACAAAAAATAAATAGACATCTTACAATCGATTTATTTTGAAGATTAAGAATTAATTAACTACAATAACATCTTATAATTACCTCTCACTTTGCTCAATCTACCTTTCCTCGTCAAGTACTCCCCTTTGAATTTATTAATGGTGTTGGGATCCCAAATGCGATCCATGTGGATCTTTGCTACAAACTTAGCAAGATATTCAGAAATGTACACCATAGTCTGGTATACCATATATCCCTCCACCATAGAACCCTCAGGATGTGCTCTTTATCGAACCAAAGCCTTCAAAAATTTCAAGTGCCTCTCAACCATCCACATTGACCTAGTGTGTACAGTTCCACACAATTCAATCTCCTCAACTTGGTGTATGAGGTAGTGTTCTTGTGCATTGAAAAAAGCTGGAGGTAGACACTTTTGCATTTCACACATTAAATGAGGAATTTTTCTTTTCCAATATTTTATATCATCTTTATGGATTTCTTTACATGACAACCACCTACAAGGTATTCAAGACGCAAAAAAATATATTACATAAGAAGTAAAACAAATCACAAATATAATATCTATACAATGAACTAAACAAATATCACTACTTACCTCATGTATTTTTCAAGATCATATATGACTTGCTGGACATTATTGTCGAAGTCGTCTGGGAGAGATAGAGGTAGAACGTACTGCAACAATTATAAAATTATCTTTTCATTTTTTTGTAACATAATGAAAAGTACACGTACGCGCAGTACTTAAATACATACTAAAAACACAAGAACATGAATTACCTTAATGAAGGTATGCCAATCATGCGTTTTCATCCCTGGCCCAAATTCACTTTTCTTTGATATGACATTGTTTATGTTCACAGCAAATCCTGTGGGAAATCAAATTTTTTGTATGACTTCTTTTATAGCATTGCTTTGCTGGTCCGTTGATAACCAAGGAAGCTCACTTATATTAATCTAGTCTCCATGGCTATTTGATTGAATGACATTTATCATTGCATGATTGGAATCCTGAATGTCACTACATATTTTGACATTTTTTTCTTTGTCACGCCTTCCATCCAATATTTTCCATAATGTCTCTGTTATATTCTTTCCAATATGCATACTATCAAACAAATGAACAATTTGTAACTGCTCGTAGTAGGGCAACCTACTAAATTGTCGGGGATAATTTTTTATTCCCTTAGGAAGGTGGTCATTTATGCCTTCACAACCTTCATGATCATCAATCACATCATCAGTAAACAAAACAAAATAGAAAAGATGTTTTATGACAAACCAACAGATGGAATGGCATTACCTTGATGATTAATTCTATTATATTCCAACTTCCACAGGTGAGGTGTCATTCTTCGTGGCTTTGATGTATTCTCTTCTTTCCCATTGAAAAGATGTTTTTCAGTATTTCGATACTTATGATTTTTGTGGAGAAAGTGCCTAACTCATCAAACACCTGCTTTCCTAAACTTTTTGAATGACGAGATTTCATCTTTGGACCACAAACAGGACATGCAAATTTTCCCTTTGTTTGAAGATCTACAAGATAATGTATAATTGGATTAAATATGATAATTTTTTGAATTATAATGTTCATGCACAACTTAAACACTATAACATACCACAAAAATGTGTTAGCCCCGGGGCATCATGTATTGTCCATAGAAGTATCACATGGAATTGAAATTGTCTTTGTCCTATTGGTCTAGAGATGTCATACATAGTGACACCATTCCATAACTCCAGCAACTCGTCGATAAGAGGCTCAATATATACATTCATATCTTTAGCTTGGTACTTACCTAATCGAATGAACAAAAACATTACATAATTATTATGACCATTTTACTGCAATATTTATAATTAAATTTAGATGACTATATTTAAATGATAAAATACTTGGAACACTTATTGCCAACATTATGTGCTCCCTCTTTATTGACATCCATGGAGGAATGTTATTGTTGATAACAAAAACAGTCCACACTGAGTAAACAGATCTCAGCTCTCCAAATGGATTGACACCGTCCGCTGCCAATGAAAGCCTGAGATTACGAGGTTCTTCTTTAAAGTGTGGCCACTTTTCCTCTATGTCCATAAATGCTGAACCATTTACAGGCATTCAAATAATGTCATCTCGACTTCTATTGCATGCATGGTAATCCATAAATTGTGCCAAGCTAGTGCACGTGAATAATTGTTGCATACATGGAATAATGGGAATATAGCGAAGAACCTTGCGAGGAACCCTTTTTGTTATTTGATCTATTTGATATCTACTGATATGACATTTAGGGCATTCAGTTCAAAATTCATGTTGTTTGTGATATATAATATGATCATTGGGACAAGCATCTATTGCTTGATACTTCATTCCAATATCTTTCATAACAGCAGATAATTCTCGGTATGAGCGAGGTAGAATATCTGATGGTGGTAACAAAAACTCACCTATCAATCTACAACAACAAAATATTATTTTTTATAATAAAGAATATTAATGGTACAACATGATTCACAGTTTATTATGACATATATGACATGCCTTAACATATGTGACATTGTTATATTGGATAAACCATTCATAACCTTCAAGTTCACCAACAACAATACAGCGGAGAGAAGAGTTGCTTGTGAGCCTTCATAAAGGGCCTCAGATGCCTTCTCAAGTGGAGGGACATCATGAACAACATCAAGGTCATCTTAATCATCATGATCAGCTACGCGAGTACTAAATGAGTCATGGATCAATGTATTTGCACCATCATCTTCAATTGTGTTTTTTGGCTCATGATCGTCATCTTTCATGGGATCATTATCTTCAGCTTCGATATTCACACCTCCATGTTCATCCACTTCAAAAACCATATTCTCAGGGTTGTGTTGATCCATACCATGTGCTCCGGGGTGCTCGACCTATATAAAATTGATATACATAAATAAACCGTGATCATGATCTCATCATCACGTGATTTATTATGTATATAAATTGTCAAAATGATATAATGAAAAACTTACCAATGGATGATAACCATGTCCACCTTCAATGTGACCATGCAACCTACAATGTTTCTTTGATGTTTTGATTAGAAGTCTTCTAGTCTTTAACCCCTTACAAATTTTGCATGGACAATAACATTTTCCATCACCTTTTCTTTTCAAGTTAGACCATAATCTAGCAATTGTCTCCTTATTTTATTGTTCATTGATATTGTCTGACATGGTCTTTCTTCATAGGCAAAAAAATAGAAATTATTATCTGACATGGTCTTTCCCTTAGGAGCTGGTAGATCCTGCTTCCATACTTTAATTCTATTTTCTCAAAGGACAATCCTAAAAATTCATGCATTGCAAACAACTTTTTACACCTTTGTTGGTTGTGGTGGCGTCATGGAGAGTTTACATCAATAAATGAAGAACATGCCAATGCTTTTAATGCAGCAGTAGAAGTCTATCTCTTATTCAATATCTCTAGTGAAACCCCCATGATCTTTTGTTGGAGTAGAATTTGTTATATTCTAGAAAGGGTCTTGTCCTTTGTTGATGGGATATTCATCTACCTCAAGAAATAACTGTTCTTTTCTGCAACAAGAAGTGGAACTAAATGAAGATCTAGCACCATGAAATTAATCCTCAAAAGGATTACTATAGTTAGTTTTTGTAGATAATGATCTAGGTAAAATACTAATGTGGCTTTACGAAACATTATGTACTAGCTTAGCATACTCTAACAACTTTGGTGTGACATGCTACATCCAATTAAGTCTCCATCGATATCTCTATTGTGTTTATGGATTGGGATTCAATGTACTCTTTTTATACACAAATTTTACTTTCAACTGAGGAGGTTTGTATGTACTTACTTGTCTTTTGATTGTATCCCTATTTCAAGAATTTCTTCTATCAACAAATCATTTGTTGTAAGTTGTACAAGTGGAAGCTTGAACATGCCTTCCATGCTCGCCTTGTTGATACATTCAACACCATCTTGTGCAACAAATCTTTAGAACTCCATTTTTCTGAATAGAAGAGTGAGTAGTAGAGACAATCTAGGACACTTACAGAGGTTTTGCAAGAGAGATAAATAGACCTAAATATTATGGCTTAATAATGATCAATAGGCAAATAGATAAGAAACTCTCAATATCAAAATGACTTTCTCAATTGTCTTTACTAGAAATGGATAGATCTGCTAATAATGGCTTTATGACTGTATGTCAACTTTAGACTCAATCCAAGAAGAGATAGAACTAATATGCGATATCTAGATTTATGATCTCTATAATATAACAATCCCATAATTATGTTTCCATGCATCTATACCACAACACAAACATCATGCTAGTGTTCAGCCATAGCAATTGATATCCTAATTATAGAATGTGAAATATGCACATAACTATGAATAAAGATTAAGAAAAACAAAGAAAGATGCTTATTGCAAACATAAATGACTAATGGACAAGAATTGAATTCATTGTAGATAGTTTTGAATACCAAATTCACTTATTTGTGTACATTTAGTAACTCATGTACTTGTGGCCAACCATTTATCTCTTTCATAAATTAAACACTTATTAATAACATTAAATGGCTGAGTAATTATGTTTTAGTTGAAATTGAAAATAAAATATTTTATTTCAGGACAGCTCACACTATTCCCTATCATATTTTAGACTCTTGGTTTTTTTAGTAGTGGTTTGATGTCTTTGAAGCTGATCATTGCATTTCTTTAGGTACGTTTGCCAGCCTACTCCCAGCTTGTGCCAAAATGTGAGCTTTGGAACAGGGTATGGACATCCATCAAAGCATAAAAGATAGAGGAATTTTGTCAGATGTAGTTGCAACTGCACAAAATGGATTTGTTGAGAAGGCTTTAGAAACTTTCAAGCAAATGCAATTGGCAAGTGTAAAGCCAAATTCCACAACCATTGCTACTATCCTCCTTGCCTGTGCCAAAATGGGAGATTTGGAATAGAGTATGGACATTCATTGAAGCATAAAGGATAAAGAAATTTTGTCAGATGTTGTAGTTGTAACTACCTTGGTAGACATGTATGCAAAATGTGGAAGCATAGACAAGGCACGTGAACTATTTGATAGAATGCCTGAAAGAAATGTTGTCTCATGGACTGCAATGATTGCTGGATATGCACAAAATGGATTTGTCGAAAAGGCTTTAGACACTTTCAAGCAAATGAAATTGGAAGGCATAAAGCTAAATTCCACAACCTTTGCTAGCATCCTCCCTTCCTGTGCAAAAATGGGAGCTTTGGAACAGGGTATGGACATCCATCAAAGCATAACGGATAGAGGAATTTTGTTAGGTGTTGTACTTGCAAATGCCCTGCTTGACATGAATGCAAAATGTGGAAACATGGACAAGGCTCATGAATTGTCTGATACGATGCCACAAAGAGATGTGATCTCATGTGAACAATCAACATGCGCGTATATGGGAGGAAGGGATTGCTAATACAAAATTGAACGCTCACTCCTCAATCATAGTTCTATGGTTTTACGAGATTAAACTAGGACAATTAACCACCACATGTATATTTTTTGCAACATGAAATTAAAAACTAGGGCAATTTGAATCTACCTCCTGTGTGGGATTGCCTTTGACGCGGGTTTGATGTTCTTGGGGGTTGAAGTCGCCACGGATGCCTACGCGGGATTGCAATTCACAAATCTATTCCCTGCCTCTTTTTTTATTTTGTAATGGTCGTTGTCATTGGAATTACGATGAACTCGAGCACTTTTTTGAAAAAAAGAAAATTCTCATTGCTAATGCCTTCTTCGTCGAAACCAAATGGGTAATTTCCATCAGAATTATGACGAATGTGGGCATTTTTTCAAAAAAAATCAAATTTGGCCACAATATACCTTCTCCGTCGGAAACTTCAGTCGAAAATCTAGTCCAAATGTATTAGTGCCGGTATATTCTGATTGGTGGAATTGGTTTGGTTCGGTCATTCATGTCAATCTGATGCATGTCACATTCAGTTGGTTTGGGATTTGGTGATTCAGAAGCTATCATATGTTCTAGTAATCCTTTTGGTTATCGGTAAGGGTTCTACCAGTAGAGCTTCATTGAAGATATTTTGATGGATTCAATAAGTGGTGTTAGTGCAGTTTCTAGAAGGTTTTTCATGATGCTGATGGTTATCATGTTCATGTTCTAGTTGATTGGTGGTATTTCATTTGGGTTATGGTGACCTATTTTAGGTCCAGTCTTACCTGCTAGGTTATGGACCAGTTTATGTAACATGTTAGTGGATGCTCCTGATGCATTACCGGTTGGATTTATTATTTTGTTAATGTTGTTTCAGTCTTAGGCCGACTTTGATTATCATTGGTTTGCGGGTTTATGTAATGAATTTATTGTATTATCTTTCAGGTGGCTGATCTAATTGTTTAGATCCCAGGTTGGTATAAATATGATGTAAGATCTCTTTATAGATTGTGGTATGTGGGTTATGGGATTATCTGTGTAAGAGGTTTAAGACCTTTGGCATTGAGCTTAACCGGAACTGTACGTAAGAATAGGAGATGCTATTCTTGCAGTTCATTCTTATTTTCAAATTGTAGTCTGGATTTCTTTTGTAGTCAATGAGGCTCCTTTTTGTGATGAGCAGTGCGCTCTAGGTTGTTTGCCTTCCTGCACATGCAGGCCCCGTATTGTATTCACATACTTACTACATAAGTATCATCTGACTGTGGGTAGGATTTCCACCATGGTTTTTCCCTTTACCAGGTTTTCCATGTACAAATCTTGGTGTTATGTTTTGTGGATGCATGTTATTTGGTTTATGATTTATGTTTGTGCTTAATTGATATATCTGATATTTTGGTATTTGGTTTATGCATTCCGGTAAAAGGTTTTGTGTGCTTAAAGTTTCATAATCTGTTAACAACTAATTCACCTCCCCTCTCAGTTGTTCACCAGTTATCATAACAATTGGTATCAGAGCTTGGTCCTCTCTACAGAAGCTTAACCGCTTGAGAAAGATCCTATGGCAACTAATCATTCAACTTTAATTTCTTACTGGAAGGACAACCCTATGCTTGAAGGAGCAAATTACAAAGTATGGAAGCTTCAGATGGAGACTCATCTGAGATGTCTTAGCAAGGAGATTTGGGAGATCACTAAGAAGGGGTATATTCTTTATGATCTAGAATCTGGCAACCCTCCTCCTGCAGACTTGGATAATAACATTGAAAATGATTGTAGAGCTAGAGAAGCCCTTTTGAGTACCCTTTTAGATCAGCAAGTAATGGGATTAATAGATAAATCATCTACAAAATCTATATGGGATAAGTTGGAGACTCTAAATGAAGGTCACCATACCATTAAAATTGCTAAACTTGATGGTTACCAGGTAAGATATGAAAACCTGAGAATGGAGGAAGCTGAAAGGATAACTGCTTTTATGGAAAGAGTTAATGAAATTGTTTTGGGAATTCAATGTTGTGGTGGATCTCTAAGCGAAGATGAGATTGTTTCTAAAGTATTGAGAGCTTTACCATCTGCTTACAGGATGTATGCTACTGTAATTAATGAGCTGAAAACAATGTCTAACACTTCTGTCATTAGGGATAATTTGGTTAGAAAGTTTTTTTCTTTTGAGATTGAAGAATTTGGTCCTTAAGGAGCTGCAAAGACAGATTATGCATTCAAGTTATATACATCATCAATCGACAAGAGTGATTGGAAAGCATTATATGTGAAGAAACTGGAGGATATAATGAAACAATATGAAGAGCTTGAAGAACTTGAAGCCCTATTTGCTATAAGAGTACCTAAAGGTTTGACAGGAAGTAAGTATGAAGGAAAATCACCTTTCAAATATTTTGCATGTAATAAGATAGGTCATTTTGCATCTAGATTTCCTGAGAGGAATTCAAGATTTGAGGAGAAATCTAGAAGATCTTTTAAGCCTAACCATGAATATTAGAACAAGCATAAGTACAGGAGGAACAAAGACAAATCATTTTACTCTGTTGATGAGGAAGGTGTAACTAATGATTCTGATGATGAACTGACAAAAGATTCAGCTAGTGGATCCAACAATGGAAAGGAATGGGTATTCTTAGCTATCAAGGAAGATGCTCCAGAACTTGTCATTCATAATGAAGAGAAGGCCCTTGCTACTAAAGTTGAAGACAAGGATGAATGGGTAATAGATAGTGTATGTTCACATCATATGACTGGAGATAAAAGGAAGTTTCTATCTTTGCAACAATTTGATGGTGGTTAGGTCAGATTTGGAGATGACAACTCATGTATGATCAGAGGAAGAGGAACTATATCATTGGATGGTAAGAATAACACTAATAATGTTTATTATTTTGAAGGTTTAAGGTATAATCTTTTGAGTGTAGGACAGTTGGTGGATAAGGGATTTCAATTATAGTTCAAGGATGGAAAATACAAAATCATCAACAGATCTGGATTGGAGATTGTAACTAGTACTTAGACTAGAGGTAACATCTTGCATTTAAACTCTGGTGAGAAGACATGTTTGATTGCACATATTGATGAGAGTTGGCTATGGCATAAGAGGTTTGTCATGTGAATTTTTATTGCATTGTAAATATCAGTTTAATTAAGGTAGTTAGTGATATACCTAAGATTGTGAAGCCTCATAATCTGGTATGTAAAGGATATTCTCAGAAGGAATGAATTGATTATGATGAAACTTTTTCTTCGGTAGCTAGGATTGAAGCTGTGAGATTATTTCTTGCTTATGCTGCCCATAAAAAATACAAGGTTTATCAAATGGATGTTAATTGTGTATTTCTAAATGGAGATCTTGAAGAGGAAGTCTACATTGAGCAACCTAATGGATTTTCACTTTTTGATGACAATAACATGGTTTGTAGGTTAAGGAAAGCTTTATATGGATTGAAGCAAGCACCTAGAGCTTCGTATGCTAGATTGGACAAATATCTTTGGAAGCTTGGTTTCACTAAAGGTAACACTAATAGTAACCTATATTATAAGATCACTGATGATGACATATTGATTATTGAGGTCTTTGTCGATGATATCATTTTCGGAGGTGAGGAAAAGTTATGTATGAAATTCTATGATAATATGAAGAATGAATTTAAGATGTCTATGATTAAAGAAATGATATTTTTCTTAGGTTTGCAGATTACTCAAACTGATAAAGGTATTTTCATCTATCAAACTAAGTATGCTAGAGAGTTGTTGAAGAAATTTGGTATGGAAAACTCTAAACCAGTTGGTACTCCTATGGTTACAAGTGAGAAATTGACAAAGAAAGATGTATCAACTCCGGTAAATTCTGTTAGGCCCAATATGGAAAGCTAATGTACTGAGAGGGGAGGGGTGAATCAGTACTTCAAAACCTTTTAATAACGATATCTTTATTGTTATGCATAAACCAAAAACTGCTGCAACATAACATAAAGCTAAAACAAATAAATAACAATCATACATGATTCACTCCATAACTCATATATTTTGGTTACACAGAAACTCTTGGTTAGAGGGAAAAACTGCGGTGGGGATGGCACCCACAACTTCACTACTACAATAATAAAGAGTGCTCGGTTAGAGCTACTTGTTCAGCTATTTCTGATAGCTTACCCTGTTAGGAGTATTAAGATCTATAGATCTACCTTGCTAAAGGATTTTACAACACTTATTCTAAATGTTGCACCTAGTTAAAGGCTTTACAATTTATAGACTTTGTTAGAGTCTTTTACCCTGTTAAAGGTTTCTCTTACAAATTCAAAGTATTACAATAAATCATTACAAATATCTGCAACTTTACATCTAAAATGTTATAGAAGATTCTATGTGCTCAATTATAGCATACCTTGGTAACCCATAAAGTAACTTGGTAAACCCTTCTGTTTACTCTGTTCTTTTACTGTTCTCTAAAATCCTTCTTGGTGACCTCTGTGTCTCTGTAACAGTCATAACAGTAGGTGCTTTCTTATGTATCTCACATGTCTTGCTTCATACACCTCTATATCTCTCTCTGTCACTATATATCCTCTCTTTTTGATCTCAATCCATGTTGTATAAATAGATCTCTTATGTCGGTGCTCTGATTCATTGCTTCAATCTTACAAACATGATTTATCGAATGAATAACCATACAAAATATTTCATTGGTTACATTACCTCAAAATCATACACAATCCTTAAGTGCAATTTCCAATGTGATAACGGCTCTCTTGCTCCTCGATCTTGTAACACATTTCTAGATGTGTGTCTAGGTTCAATGAATCTGGTAAAATATTTCACTCAGTGTATATCAACTCGGTGTATCATTATTGTTGCTTGGTAGACATACAGTGATACTCATTAGATAGCTTGGTGTATAATGGGCTCTGTGAATACTTTCTTCTTTAACCGACTGTTTTGTGCATATCGACTGAATGTTTTGGTAGAGGTAACCAACTAGAGTATATAGAATGACTTTGGATATAAAACTAATGGCAACTTAATAAGTAGTAACAATCTCCCCTTTTGACATTAGTTGAGATGTTTGACAAAACTACTTTCAAAGTCATAACTCAAAAATCTACATACTTGCAAAATTTGACTAAACAGACAATATATACATTAGTCAATGAAATAGTATATTTAGATATACTCCCCTTATCACTATACTGTACAAAACTTCTAATTTTGCATGCTCGGTGATCAATGTTCTATGATAACTACTCGGTTTACTGCTCTGTTCTCTGTTCCCTGTCAAAATTGACCGTGCATTTTAATACTCTGTTCTGCTCGGTATATAATCCCCCTGTATACTACATTCCCCTATATACTTTGATGCTATACTCACTCCCCCTTTTGGAAAAACATCTAAACTTAGTTACCATTCAGTGGTGGCAGCTGGTCAAAAATGGATTTATACTTTGTCTTGGCATCGGTAAGAGCGGCAGAGAGGGAATCCTTAACACTATCCATGAGTGAATTCTGAGCTATAATGTCAACTAACAGTGAAATGAGTCCATCTAAGGTGCTTCCCTCTTGCTGTGTGGATAGGGAGGTAGCTTTATTGATCTGTTCTTGGACGGATGAAAGATGAGGAAGGAATAATGTTTGAAGTGTCATTATGTCCATCCTTATCTTGCGTTCTTCATTCCTTAGTTCCAATTGTTGAGCCATGAGCTGTTGTAGCTTGGTATAAAAATTCTGAATGGAATGTGGCTCAGTGGTCAACTTATTAAAGAGATCAGTGATCTCTTTCTCAATTGCTTCTATTTTATTTTTGATGTCCTTAAGGAATAGAGAGAATGTACAGAGTTTCTGAAATAAATAAAGAATGTGCTTGAGTTGAGGGGACAACTCAACAATAAATTTGACAAGTTTAACTTTGCCAATGGCAATAGCTTTCTATACCTCTTCAATCATTTTTGCAGTGAGCTCCTTGTCTTTTAACTTGCTCAAATATTTGGATGCATCTACTCCAGATGTCTCTATCTTGGTTAGGAGTTCATCCAGTTGAATGTGGGTGGCTGCATCTTTGGTTACTGTAGCTTCAGGTAGCATGTCAGTTAAGAGTGCTTTCACCTTCTGAAGTACTTTATTTTTCTTTTAAATAGCCATTTGCTTCTCCTGTTCAGCTTTGGCTTTGCATAGTTATCTGAATTCAATTAGTGCTTGCCCTTTTAATTTGGATATATCAACATTGGGCAACACTATTGGTTTTGAAAAATCAAATTTGAAACTATGCTTTTTCATCTTCTTTTCTTTACCTTTCGTTGGTTGAACTAAAACAATGGCTTGTGAGGCTTGATGACCCTCGGTAGGTTGCTCGGTAGAGGCAACACTTTGGTCAGTTTCTTTGGCCTCTAATGTAGCCTTTGTTGCGTCCTTCGATGCTTCAATGCTTGGGGTCTCAGATTTAACATTTTCAGTGCTAGAAGGAGCTTGTGAAGACTGTTCCCCAATGGCCTGAGAAGCAGTTTATCCTTCTATAGATTTGTGACCTTCTGTCCCTTGTTCAGTATCTTGAGTGGCCTCGGTTGAAGTAGGTTGATTGACCAGAGGATAGGGATGAACTTGCTCCAAAACTGACTCACTGGATACCAGTTTGGCATATGCATTTCCTTCGATCATTTCCTTTTCACATGCCTCGGTGTCCATGATATCCTCATCTACTTGTATAGTGTCAGCAGGGTCCTGCTCGGTGATATCAAGAACTTGCTTGGTGACATCAACTATTTCAACTTTAGCTTGTTCACCAACATTCTTGATTCGAAATATTTCCTGCCATTTTTCTTTGGTCTCATTCTCTACATCCAAGTAAAGGCCATTCATCAATTTCAAGGCTCTTTGCTTGACTAGGAATTTTGTGAGGCAGTTTTTCAGATGTTCGGTGATCCCATCTACTGACATGTCTGGGAAAAGATGTACCAGACTTCTTTTTCTCATTTGTTTCTCTAAGTCCATGGCATACTTCCACCTATTGTCAATATGCAAATATAATTCATTTGGAAGTGACTTAGATAATTCCAATGGAGCCAATCAAAATTTCAATAGTGTGCAGATGACAACTTCTTCTATTTGTCTCTTTTCATCATCAGATCTGGATTCATACTTAACATATTTGAATGCTCCAAATCCACCATATTGCTTCAGATTAGCACAAAAATTTTCAACATTGTGTACATTTACCTTTTTGCTCTTGACAATCTGAAATTTGCTTGCATCTTCAGATTCAGTGTCACTAGACTCTTTGGTCAAAATGAGTCTCCGAGTAGATTTCTTGTAAGTTTTTGTTACCTTGGGTGCAGCAACACTCTTTGTTTTCTTACTCGGTGATGCTGCAAATGCTCGTGTTAGGTCGCTTTGCTGGAGGAGTCAGTGATACTTTTGATGTATCCTGTTTCTTTCTTTTCAACACTTTTCCCTTAGGCAATTCGGTGCTTAGTGTTATGGCTGCCTCTTGGGCTTTAGATTCCTCTTCGGTGATTACTATAGTTCCTTTGACAGGTGTGGAGGAAGAACCTTTTCCAAATTTCTCTTTTAATGTCTTAATCATCTTTGTTGCCTTCCTTGTAGCCTTGGGTACTACAATGCTCATTTTTACTTTTTCCTTCACTTCTTCATATGTTCCATACCTCAGCTTGGTAGCATGCCTTGGTAATGTCAAAAAAGCATCTATCTGTTGTTGTGTGATTTCAAAATCAATCTCGTAACCCATAGGTGGCAAAGATTGAGTTCTCAGTTCCACATCATTAACATAGCAGTAATCAGTGTCCACTTCAAAACATATGTCATCCTTGTATTTCTCTACTAGCTGGGGTGGAATTCGGTACCTGTTATGCATCTTCTCTTGAAACTTGCTGAAATAATCATCCATAATATCATTAAAATTGTCACCTAGCTTCTTGATGAAGTCATTGATTTGATGGGTGATTGGTCATTGTAGCTCCCAAATAACTTTACCGACTGATGGAAAGAATTTCTCAAAATAGAAAAACATGCATATTAACAGTGATCCAAACTTTAGTGTGTTCGCCGAATTGTTCTTCTTTGGCTTCCTTATGGTATTGAGATTCTCAAACAGGTTTTTCAACAATACCTCACATAAATCAATTTTCATGCCTTTCTTCACAATTTTATAAGCTAAGTCTATTGCTGCACAGCGTACAATGTTTTCCCTTGCTGATTGGAAGAAACAATAAACTATTACTCTAATGGCAAACTTTAGGTCTGCATCTGTTACATTGTTCAGTTTCAGTCCTTTGCAATCAAATTCTACTCTGGTTAAACTGATCAATTCCTTCTGTGATATCATTTTCTAAGCTTGGGCATGATCATAAATAGGGTAATCGGTGATCAAATGAATGATTTCCTTGGTGATCTTAAACAGTTGCTCTTCTAGCCACATGAAGTCATCATGAACTCTTCTTAGAACAAACTTCACCCACTAGGGTTTGAATACATGGGGATAGGTTAGGGCTTCGGTCAATCCCTTGATTTTGATGTGTTCATATTTTCTATCCATTTTACCATCGGTACACAATTCATCATACGTGTCTTTGATCTCAACATGACCTAGTTCTTCAACTCGACACTTAGTGAAGAATCTCACATCCTCGACTAATAAAAATCTATCCAGAATGAGTGAAAATGCAGTTTTGTCATCCGGTTCAGATGCAATTTTGGGAGTTAGAGAGTATTTCAGTGAGGGCTTTTTGATGTTCTCAACAACAACGAGATTTTGGATCTTAGGTGCCATTGCAGATTTCAGATAAATATTAGCAAAAGATCCTTAGGGTTTGAAGACTTTCAAATGGCAGACGCTTTCTACTTAGCAAATAATAACAACTTGATATGATCAGTAACCTATCTTGATAATGCGTTGTGATTCATGTAAATACCTTTGAATTTGCTCAGGAGGTGGTTTGATCGCCTTTGATTCACTTTGCTCTGCTTTCTTGAAAACTTGGTGAGTGAAAAATGACTGCACAATAGCTTTAAGTACACAATATACCTTATCAAGCTTCGTGCAGTTAGGTCAAAAGACATTAAATGCACTCGGTACCACTTCCTTTCTATGCTTTTACCGAGTAGCCAGTCTTCTTGTATTCACCGACTAGACAAGCTTCCAAAAGACTTGATAGAATTTCAAATTTCCTAACGCATCTTTAACTATGTAGATTTTGAATTAAGTGCATGATAAGATAGGAACTGTTAAGATTTAATCTTTGAAAGAATGCAGTCCCTTCATGCCTTTACCGATTAATTTGGAATAGGGGCACCTAACTCGGTAGATAAGGTGCTTTCTTCATTTGACACAACTTCCTTCTTTTTCCAAATCATCTGTAATTTGCCTTTTATTTCTTCAATATCTCCTCTAGGTTGATCTCTGCAATCTCTAGCCAAGTGTCCAATTTTGTGACAATGAAAACATGCCATACCAGGATTTCTCCATGATCTTCGGTTGTTCATTCCAAACCTTATAAAGCAGTTGGCACTAATATGTCCATATCTTCCACAACATTCACACCATATCCTTGTATTTTAATCCCATGGTACTGCAGAATACTATCAGTAAGGATCTGTGTGAGTTCGGTAACCTCTAGCATTTGCTCAGTGTGCAGACCACATATAGTTATTTTGCTTAAGCCAACACATCTCGGTACTGTGTCCATATCTATTGCAGTTTTTACAAAACCCTTTGAATTTTTCCTTCTGATAGTTGTTAATAGTCTTTGTCCTACATTGATTAGATGTGTGACCATATTTATTGCAATTGTAACAATAACCATTAGACTTAGTGACATTCGGTTGCTTACCTTTTCTGATTTGGCACAAGTTAGTAGTATGACCTTGATTTCCACAGTAGTTGCAAATAGGCTTCTTTCCTTTGATATTCTTCTTATTTCTAGCTTGCTTTGATGATTCTCCTCTCTCGGTTGTATGAATTCCCTCCTCGGTAGAGTATTTTCCTTTTAACCGAGTCCTGCATCTTTGTTGGGTCTTCTTGTATTCAGTTGCTCATCCAACATCTTTGATGCTTCATAACTTTTCTTTAGTGTTTCCTTGGATTTCTTTTCTGTTTCAAGTTCATCGATCAACCTTGATACTGCAAGTTTCAATGCTTGATTCTCATCATCCTTCAGATTTGCTTCATGATGTGCATAACCTAATTGATCTGATGGATTTTGTTGAATCCCAGTCAACCTTGTGATTTCATCATTCTTTTCAGATACTAATGCTTCAATCTCTTGTTTTTCTCTTTCTAGATCTCTTACTTTATCTTCAGTTGTCCTCAATGCATCAAGATTTTTAGTCATCTGTGTGCTAAAATGTTCATGTCCTCTTTTCATTGTTTTTAGCTGATCAGTCAGTGCTTTGTTCTTTTATTTCAGTTGTCCAATCATCTCTTCAGTCTCTTCAGATATACCATTCTCAGATGATGTTTCATTTTGTTCCACTATCTCTTGAGAGTCCTACAAATCATCAGATAATCTTCTCCTCACTTTCAACGATTTTTGCATGTCTTTGCATGTCTGCAATCACTTGATTAGCATGATTTAGTTCTTCTTGTAGATACATAATTCTCCAAGATTGTTTATAGCCTTCCATTGATAAGATCTTTCTCTTTAGGTTGTTAAACCCTTTTCCAAGACTTGAGCTCTGATACCAATTGTTAGGCCCAATATGGAAAGCTAATGTACTGAGAGGGGAGGGGTGAATCAATACTTCAAAACCTTTTAACAACAATATCTTTACTGTTATGCATAAACCAAAAACTGCTGCAACATAACATAAAGCTAAAACAAATAAATAACAATCATACATGATTCACTCCATAACTCATATTTTGGTTATGTAGAAACTCTTGGTTAGAGAGAAAAATGGTGGTGGGGGTGGCACCCACAACTTCACTACTGCAATAATAAAGAGTGCTCGGTTAGAGCTACATGTTCAGCTATTTCTGATAGCTTACCCTGTTAGGAGTATTAAGATCTTTAGATCTACCTTGCTAAAGGATTTTACAACACTTATTCTAAATGTTGCACCTGGTTAAAGGCTTTATAATTTATAGACTTTGTTAGAGTCTTTTACCTTGTTAAAGGTTTCTCTTACAACTTCAAAATATTACAATAAATCATTACAAATATCTGCAACTTTACATCTGAAATGTTATAGCAGATTCTATGTGCTCAAAGTGAGATTACCTTTCTTATAGCATACCTCGGTAACCCATAAAGTAACTTGGTAAACCCTTCTATTTACTCTGTTCTTTGATTGTTCTCTGAAATCCTTCTCGGTGACCTCTGTGTCTTTGTAACAGTCATAACACTCGGTGCTTTCTTATGTATCTCACATGTCTTGCTTCATACACCTCTATATCTCTCTCTGTCACTATATATCCTCTCTTTCTGATCTCAATCCATGCTATATAAATATATCCCTTATGTCGATACTATGATTCATTGCTTCGATCTTACAAACATGATTTATCGCATGAATAACCATACAAAATATTTCATTGGTTAGATGACCTCAAAATCATACACAATCCTTAAGTGCAATTTCAAATGTGATAACGGTTCTCTTGCTCCTCGATCTTGTAACACGTTTCCAGATGTGTGTCTAGGTTCAATGAATCTAGTAAAACGTTTCACTCGGTGTATCATTATTGCTGCTTGGTAGACATACAGTGATACTCGGTAGATAGCTCGGTGTATACTGGGCTCTGTGAATACTTTCTTCTTTAACCGACTGTTCTATGCATATCGACTGAATGTTTTGGTAGAGGTAATCGACTAGAGTATATAGAATGACTTTGGATATAAAACTAATGGCAACTTAATAAGTAGTAACAAATTCTACAAGGTATAAATCTATGATTGGAGGTCTATTATATTTGACTTAGAATAGACTGGATATAATGAATGGTTTTTGTATTATATCAAGATATCAGAGTGATCCTAGAGAGAATCATGAGAGTGCAGTGAAAAGGATTTTCAAATATTTACAAGGAACAACTGAATATGGTTTGTGGTATCCTAAAGATGATTACTTTACATTATGTGCATATACAGATGCATATTGGGGTGGAGATATAGATGAACAAAAAAGCACATCCGGTGGAGCTTTCTTTCTTGGAAAGAAACTTGTTTCATGGATCAACAAGAAACAGTCATGTACTTCTTTATCTACTACTGAAGCTGAGTATGTTGGTGTTGCTACTAGTTGTACACAAGTTATATGGATGAAGCAAATGTTGAAGAATATAAGGGTATATTGTAGTGAACTAGTAGTTATTCACTGTGATAACGCTGCTTCCATTGACATATCAAAGAATATGGTATTTCATTCTAAGACAAAGCACATATAAATCAAGTATATATTTTTTAAGGAAAAGGTCGAAGCAAATGAAGTCAGATTGGTTTATGTGAACACTAAAGAACAGATTGCAGATATCTTCACTAAACCTTTGCCCAATGAATCATTTGAGTATTTTAGAGGTAGATTAGGGGTTTGTTCCCCTCCGGTTGAGACTTGAGTGATGTTGATTGGTATCAGTCCGGTATGCATTATTAGAACCATCATTCATTATAGATTTATGAGTTGGTGCTACAACTCAGGGGGAGTAGTCAGCTGTGTCGTTCAGAGATTTTATGATTTTTCATTGATGTTAATGTCAGATTTATGGCATTGATGTCAAAGGGGGAGAGATATACATGTGAAAAACAAAGCTTAATAGAGATATCTATCACAGGGGGAGTTTGTTCTATGGTTTGGCTATTTGGTTAAGAACTTCATTGATATATCATTTGTTGGATGTCTTCCGTTGGGGGAGACTTGTTTGGCACTTCTTGGCACTTGGATGTTTTTCACATCTAGTGTTGCCATCAATGCCAAAGGGGGAGATTATTGGCAATTTGGAGTAATTGATTATGTGTTGCATTGATTTTTGTCATTGATGTCAACAATAGCTTCTTTGGTTGTCTATCGGGTTCTGGTAGAGTGGTTGGACTTTGATGACAATCAAGAGATTTGTCTCCGGTATATTCTGATTGGTTGAATTGGTTTGGTTCGGTCATTCATGTCAATTTGATGCATGTCACGTTCAATTGGTTCATGATTTAGTGATTCGAAAGCTATCATATGGTCTAGTAATCCTTTTGGTTATAAGTAAGGGTTCTATCGACAGAGCTTCGTTGAAGATCTTTTGATGGATTCAATAAGTGGTGTTGGTGTGACTTCTAGAAGGTTTTCAAGATGCTGATGGTTATCATGTTCATATTCTAGTTGATTGGTGGTATTTCATTTGGTTTATGGTGACCTATTTTAGGTCCGGTCTTATTTTGCTAGGTTATGGACCGGTTTATGTAACATGTTGGTGGATGTTCCCGATGCGTTACCAGTTGGATTTATTGTTTGGTTAATGTTGTTTCGGTCTTAGGCTGACTTGGATTATCATTGGTTTGTAGGTTTATGTAATGAATTTATTGTATTATCTTTCAAGTGGCCAACCTAATTGTTTAGGTCTCGGGTTGGTATACATATGATGTAAGATATCTTTGAATATCATGGTATGTGGGTTATGGGATTATCTATGTGCGAATAAAGTTATAATCATATGTAGAAGGTTTGGTCAATCATAGGTGATCGAATTGGGTTTGTGTAAGAGGTTTAAGACCTTCGGTTTTGAGCTTAACCAAAACTATACTCTGGCATAGGAGATGTTATTCTTCCAGTTCATTCTTATTTTCGAATTGTATTCTGGATTTCTTTTGTAGTCAGTGAGGCTCCTTTTTTTGATGAGCACTGCACTCTAGGCTGTTGGCCTTCTTGCATGTGCAAGCCCCTTATTGTATTTTGGCAATTGACACTCATCTGGGTTATAAGTGTTGTCATTGTTAGCAACACACTTAATGGGAGATCTGACAATCAAGGTAACCAACATTCACTACATCGGCATTCAGGGAACCAACATTCAGCGAACTGACAAACTTGGAACTAGTATTCTAAGGCCGACATAGGAGATTGATCCAACAAGTGTGGAAGTGACAATGATCATATTGTTTTATGTTTATATTTTACCAGGATGACATGTGTCTTATCTTTTGTGATATGTTTGTAAGCCGATATGAGGCATTTGTGTTTATTCATGTAAATGGGTATATAAGTCAGTCCAGGCCAAGTTATTATATATAATGGAGTGGATATATGGGAGATAAGTGATGCGAAAGGTTTTGGGATGTTATCTTGATCGATAGAATGCGAATGTAAAGATATGAAATCGGTCTTGATTATTGGTCTAGAGAATTGGGAAGCGATCTAAGATACCGGTAAGGGAGGTTATAGTTTAACCGGTACAGACATTTCTTTAACTAGAACTCATCTAGCATAGCAGATGCACATTCTGAGTTTAGTTTTTGTTTGTAATCCAGTATTTGGATCTGTAGTCAGTGAGGCTCCTTTTGTGATGAACAGTGTGCTCTAGGCAGTGTGCCTTCCTGCATGTGTAGGCCCCTCTTATAATATTTATTCATTTGGCTAGTGGATAGATATTGTGGGTCACCAATCCCACCATGGTTTTTCCTCTTTGAGGTTTTCCACATATAAATATATGTGTTATGGTCTTGATTCATGTGGTTGCATTGATATTAATTGTTGTTACTTTCTTTTATGCATACCAGTTAATAAATGGATTTGTTAATAAGGTTAAAATTACTCTAACCGACAGAACACTGATTCACCCCCCCCCCCCCCCTCTTAGTGTTTTTGGATTCCAACAATTGGTATTAGAGCCTTGTGCCTTGGAATAAGTCTAATAGCTTGAGGAAGATCCTAAATCCAGAATCCATGGAGATGAGTATACAAAAGGAACTTGAAGTAGTACTTGAGGACTATGATGTTGAAAGGTTGAAGAACTTAAAGCTGCAAGATGAGTTGAATTCTGCAAAGGAATTCATTAATACCCTGCAGGAGAGGTTATCATCTACTCAAGCTAAAAGGAAGGAACTTTTACAAAATTTGGATGATGAAGAGAAGAATGACCTTAAGGAATTATGTCAGAAGCTGAGTTAGGAGAATGGTGTCATGAATAATGAAATTCAAGCTATGACTATGAGGATGTCCAAGGATATTGAAGACTGGAAGAAGAATGAAGAAAATCTTGTTATATCTTTGAAAGAAAGATTTGAGAAATGCATTAGGTTGGCGCATGAGAATGATGTGTTGAGAACTGAGTTGGTGCAATCATAGAACAATGAGCAAGAGTTGGAAAGAATGATGTCAATCCTAAGAAGTGATCTGGATGTTGCAAATGAATACAAAGAAAAGTTCAGGGTTAGTTCTGCAAAGCTTGACGAATTATTGAAGGATCAAAGAGACATTGGAGACACTAGAGGTCTTGGATTTGAGCATGGAGAAAGCCCCTATACTTTAAATCAAAGGAATCCATCAGACAACTGGAATCAGAAATCACTAGTAAGGCAAACCAATGCACATAAATTTAATGGTAGATGATTTGTTTGTAATAAGTTTGGTCATAGAGAAAGTCAATGCAGAAATAGAGCAAATCTGAATAATAATGTTGTTCTCGATCAGTGTTCAAGGTGTAATAAGTATGGTCATAGCACAAAATATTTTAGAATGAATGTGAGATGTTAAGCATGTGGAAATTTTGGACAAATGGCTAATCAATGTAGGTCGAAGAATGGTCAAGGACTCAACAAGGCAATTCAAAAGAACAATGTTACTTGCTATGCATGCAACAAAATAGGACATGTTGCCAAATATTGCAGAAGCAAGAATACACCGGATGGGAATGATACATCAAATGAGAAAGGAAAGAAAAAGGTTGATGAGATCTGATAGGCTCATTCTAAACAATGGATTAGGAAGTCTGAAGATCAATCGGTAGAGGTAAATTCTTCGGTTACCCAACTGACAGAGCATAATGTTCTTGCACCCGTAGGAAACTTATCTGGTAACTAAGGCCTTAATCTTAGGGGGAGGCAAATTAATGATAGATCCTGCATTGCCCTCAATATTGTTTCAAATCTTGGTGAAGATAGTCTGGAGATTCACCGATGGTAAGCTAATGGATTTTGTATCCGATATCATATGCCGACATGCATTGATGTCAATGGGAAATTAGGGTTTTGCAGATTAAAAGGGATAAGTTGCTTCATTTCTGATCACACAAAACTCAGAGTGAAACAGAGAAATTTTAGGGTGATCAAGGTGATTAAGATCATTTTCCAGTGATTTCCAGTATTCTCTATGCGGATTTGTCAAAGGTTTTCACCGACTTTGGTTGTGAGGTATTTTCCTTGTTTTCATGCTATTTTTCTGAAATTGGAATGGCTTCTAGATCTGCTACCGCTTTGGTAGATGTGGATGTCCCTATTGTGGTGGATATTAAGGATCATCCATATCCGGAATTCAAACAATGCCCTCAAATTTTTAAGGTTGATGACTCTATCAATGCATTTTCTAGGGTTCTTGACGGAGTTATTTATGTTAAAGATGTGAGAGAATATATTCATTGCACTCTGGAGGATTTGGTTTCATCAGAGATTAAATCAATGTATCTATCTACTTTGCTAAACAAGGATGGATTTCTTAAACTAGAATTTCAAATTTTGAAGGATCAAGGTTTCACCAACATTCTGGAGATGCTCGAGTTCGAAGATGAGATGATTCAGTATGTGCTAAGACAAGTCCATGGTGAGTTCATGTGGCTTGACCGGCCCTATAAAATTACCAAGGAGGCGATTCATGCTATCATCGGCTTACCCCAGGTAGGAGGAAGATTCCAAACAATGAGGTGAACAAGCTAATTGGTGCCACCTCTGACAACCAGTCGATGCGGATTAGCGTATTAGAGATAAAGTTGTTCAATTTGCAAGCATGGTAATTGGATACAAGGTAACTAGATCAAACCGGTTGAACTCTATTTCCAGTTCCTGTATTTTCTATGCACACAAGATGGTGAAAGAAAAAAACAAATATGATCTTTATCAGTGGATGTGTGATGAGTTGATTTCTAATTTGGGAAAGATTAAGGGAGATAAGAAAGGTACATTCTGGTATGGAAATCTCATTGTTTGTTTGATGCTTTTCTTTTTGAATGAGGTACCAAGATCCGATAAGAGGCAATGGGCCTTTGGTAATTAATGTTGATACAGTTGAAGTTCATGAGGCTAAGGGAGTGGAAATAACTGCACCAAGTGGCGAAGCCACTATTGTTGAGGAGGTAAAGGATAAAGTAGATCAAAAGGCTAAATGTCAGGTTGATTAGACTGAGGTCCGAGTAGTGGCACCTTCACCGGCTGTTGGTCCCTCATTGTTGGCACTTGACTCATCTAGTCAAGAAGATTTTGGTCATATTGGAAATAAGAACATTGAGCAGCTGAGAAGTTTTGAATTGATGTTTGTTGCAACTTAGAAATTAAGGAAGGAAGGGTCAGAAGACAAGCAGAATATTGAGCAAGCTATTCCTATTTTGCAGCATCTTGCACCAGAATACAAGATTGATCAAGTAGCTAGTCCATCTGGTAAGTTGAAAGGTTTGATTGAGCACATCTCAAAAGAGTATAAAACTCTTCAACAAGTGTCAAACTGACAGTTGGTGGAAAGGTATATCGTAGCTAGGAAGGTCACCTGTGATAACATGATCACATCTAACAAGGCTACGTTGACAAATGAGATGACAAGGATTGATGAGGCTCTTCATCAATGTAGTTGAATATACTGGTCTTGCACTTACACAACAAAAATAACAATAGACCTAGATAATAAAGTTAAGGAGGATAAGGACAAGTTGGAACAACTTGTGGTAAGTTTTGGTGGTACTAAATCATTGACCAACACAATTGACAGTCAGATTTTGCTTTTAGAGTCTGAAATTTCATCCCTAGAGAAAGAAAAAGACAAGTTAATCTAGCGGGCCAAAGAGTTGAGAGGTTTGGTAAGTCCCCGGCTAAATACTTTTTTACTTCATAAGTGGGAATGTATGGAACATATGAGTTTGCCCACACTGGCAACCCTAACAGAGGAATAACTACACACTTACATTCTGAATGGGTTTGTATCTATTTTGGGAACTTTGAAATCTAGCTGGGATACTTATTTGGCATTTTTGAAGGGTGCTTATCCAGATATTTTCAAGTATATCTAGATTCAATAATCCCATTTTGGTTTGTACAAAATTTCATTTCTTATTCTTTTTGCCCCTGTCTTTGGCATTGTTGTCAAAGGGGGAGAGGTGGATGTCAAAAATGTCTAGGGACATAAGAAGTAATATATAGCTCAGGGGGAGTAGTCTTCTGATATCAGTTTTTGGATGGGAACCAGTACAACACTTCAATGATTTATTTTTCACATGAGTGTTGCCATCAATGCCAAAGGGGGAGATTATTGGCAATTGACACTCATCTGAGTTATAAGTGTTGTCATTGTTGGCAACGAACTTCATGGGAGATCTGACAATCAAGGTAACCGACATTCAGGGAACCAACAAACTTGGAACCGGTATTCTAAGGCTGACATAGGAGATTCATCCGATAAGCATGGAAGCAGCAATGGTCATATTATTTTATGTTTATATTTTATCTGGGCCGACATGTGCCTTATCTTTTGTGATATGTTTGTAAGCCGACATAAGGCATTTATGTTTATTCATGTAAATGGGTATATAAGTCAGTCTGGGTTAGGTCATTATATATAATGGAGTGGATATATGGGAGATAAGTGATGCAAAAGGTTTTGTGATGTTATCTTGATTGATAGAATGTGAATGTAAAGATCTGCAATCAATCTTGATTATTGGTCTAAAGAATTGGGAAGCGATCTAAGATACCAGTAAGGGAAGTTACAGTTTAATCGATACAGACAATGCTTTAATCAGAACTCATCTAGCATAGCAGATGCACATTTTGAGTTCTATTTTTGTTTGTAATACAATATTTGGATCTGTAGTCAGTGAGGCTCCTTTTGTGATGAGTAGTGTGCCTTCCTGCATGTGCAGGCCCCTCTTGTAATATTTATTCATTTGGACAGTGGATAGATATTGTGGGTCACCAATCCCACCATGGTTTTTCCTCTTTGAGGTTTTCCATGTATAAATATCTATGTTATGGTGTTGATTCATGTGGTTGCATTGATATCGGTTAATAAGGTTAAAATTACTCTGGCAGAACACTGATTCACTCCCCACTCTCAATGTTCTTGGATTCCAACATTGTATTCACATACTTACTGCAGAAGTATCATCTGACTGTGGGTAGGCTTCCTGTTGGTATTATGGATGACTTTGTCATATGTTGCTTTGGTTTTTGTCATTGATGTCAACACTTATATTCTTGGAGGTCTACATTATGTTCACCGGTAGGGTTAGTGACTTATGCACAGTCACCGGTATGTGTTCACTAGTAGGTTATATGGTTCACCAACAATGATGATAACTTGGAGATCATTTGGTTGTGTTGAAGACATGGATTGGAAGTTTGGATTTGGTGTTTTTCTTATTGGTCTAATCGGGCTGACAAATTTTCCTTTACTGATAGATAGGTCTAGGTTATGAAATGATACATGTTATCTATTCTAGATCAGCACGACACGTTATGGAGATGGTTTATTGATTGGTAAATGTATTGAGCCTACATGTTGTATCGCATCAAGACTTATTTGTAATTGATTTAATTATAATATCTTTAGTGAGCTGACCTATACATTTGATCTTAGGTTTTGTATATATGATTGTAAGATCTTATTGAAGATCAGGATATAGGATATGGTATGAGTGTGTTTGAATATTGAAGAGCGAAAATAAGCAGATCCTTGTGTGAATCACTCATACATTATTTGAAGGTTGAAGGAAGGTTATGAAGGTGTTTAGCATTCATGTTCAGAGCTTAAACTGGTACTGAATCCAACATTGTAGATGCTATTTTGAGAAGTACATTATCATTGGATTTAACCATCCAATTGTAGTCAATGTGACTCCTATTTTGTGATTGAGCAGTGAGCTCTAGGTGGTTGGCCTTTCTGCATGTGCAAACCCCATTTGTATACACTTACTATCTGCAGTAGTATCATCTGATTGTGGGTAAGTTTTACCACTATGGTTTTTCCCCTTACCGGGTTTCCACGTCAAAATCTCTATGTCATGTGTTGTGGATGTTGTTTCTCTTTATGTTTCATGCATTAAGTTATACCGGTACTGCTATAACTATCAATCTATTTTACCGGCACTTAAGTTTGGTTTACTAGCACTTAGTTTAAGTTGGATTAATTTGCATTTGGATTATAATTTATATACAACTGGTTCACAACTGATTCACCCCCCCCCCCCTCTCAGTTGTCCTTCCTGAGTCCTAACACTTCCCACCGTGGTTTTAACCTTTACCGGGTTTTCCACATACAAATCTTGGTGTTATGTGTTGTGGATGCATGCTATTTGGTTTATGATTTATGTTTATTCTTAATTGATATATCTTCTATTTTGGTATTTGGTTGATCCATTCTGTAAAAGGTTTTGTGTGTTTAAATTTTCATAATCTGTTAACAATTGATTCACTCCCCCCCTCTCAGTTGTTCATCGATTATCCTAACAGTTGATACTCTACTTTAACTCTTTGGTATTCTAAACATCTAGCCACAAACCTTGTGGCATCCTTTTTCATTCCTTTCTAGAAGTACACAGGTTTAATATTAGCTAGGATTTTAGTAACTCCTAGATGTCTGGAATATGGTGTTGAGTACACCTCTTTCCATACTAAGTTTCTTAATTGGGGGTTTTAGGCACATACATTCTATCTTGATATCTTGGTAACCCATCGATTTCAATTCAAAAACCCTCATACCTTAGATCTCAAGGATTAAGTTGAAGGGCTTCTTTTACCTACTAGTAGTACCTATCTCCCTCTAACTGCTGAAGCACATGATTCTTAAAATCTATATATATTGCAGTTATGACATTAACGTGATGTCGATGGATCAAGGTGTTTGCCACCCAATTTTCCTTCCCTTTGATGTTGATAAGCTCAAAATCATAGTTAGAGATTACTTCTAACCATCATCTTTGTCATAGATTAAGATTGGGTTGGGTGAAAATATATTTCAGTCCCTGGTGATTAGATTGAAGCTCAAAGGGTTTGCCTAACAAGTAGTGATGCCACATTTGTAAGGCATGTACTATTGTAGTGAGCTCCAGATCATGTGGTGCATATTTTTGTTCATAGTTTTTGAGATTACAAGATTCATAGGCTATAACCTATCCATTTTGCATTAGGACTTTGCCCAGTCCTTCTCTTAATGCACCAGTTACTACCATAAAATGGCCCTTAGGATCTAGCAGTTTTTATAGCGGTGTCATGGTCAACTTTTCTCTTAGGAGTTCAAATGCTTTCTGAAACACTTTAGTCTGCTCAAATCTCTTCCCCTTCCTTTGAAGTGAAGTGATGGGGTAAGCTATGCGTGAGAAGTTCATTACGAGCTTCCTTTAGTAACCTACTCAGCCCATAAAGCTCCTTAATTTGTGCATGTTTCTAGGAGTTAGCCACTAAAAAATAGCCTTAATTTTCACTGGATCTACAACTATTCCCTTAGCTGAAGTGATGTACCCTAAATATTTCACGTCTTTCTAAAAGAAGGTGCATTTGGATAACTTTCCATATAGTTTGTTTTCACGTAGGCAATGAAGAACAATTTGCAAATGCTGAAGATACTCTTCTTCATTCTTAGAGTATATCAGAATATCATCTAAGAATACTAATACAAACTTATCAAGGTAGTAATGGAATACACCATTCATCAAGTTCATGAATGCAGTTGGGGCATTGGTGAGCCCAAAAGGTAAAAATATGAACTCTTAATGCCCATAATGAGTCATGAAGGTTATTTTGTGGATATCCTCATCCCTTAGTTTTAACTGGTGGTACCTGTAGACACCTAAAAATGTCTCTTTAATCGTATACTAATTATTCATATATTTAATTGAGTAATTTTTTAATTATTTGATTAAACTAACTATTTCTTCTAATCATCACCCTTCAACACTTTTAATTATTCTATTTCTATTCTAAATCATTTTAATCAGTTAACCCTATTTCAATCATTAATTAAATATCAATTATTTAATTAATTATGATTTATTCCTTAGTTAAATAATCTTTATTATTTAATTAATTCAATCTCCTAAGTTTAAATAATTTCATTTAAATTAATTAATTAAATTCCTCCAATTCCCCAAATTATAATTCCAAATAATTCCAACTAATTTCATTTCATTTTCTCCCAAATTCGAATTTCACTTCATTTCATCTAATTCCAAATCATCAAATTCATATTTCACCAAATCTAAATTTCAGTTAATTTCATGTGCATTTCAACATTCGAAAGTACAAATTCAAATCCAAATTGAAAATGAAAATCAAATTCAATTTCAAATTCCTACAACACACGCTGTAAATCAAAAGTGATTGATCAAATCCGTTGTCTAATCAGTTAACTCAGCAATCATCTTTTTTAACTCTCAATCACCTTTTTCTAACTAATCCATCAATTTAGTCATTTCCCTAGTCTATTCAGTTCACTAATCAATCAAATGAGTTTACTAATCCATCTATTCAGTTCACTCTCCAATCAATCTAGTTGACTACTCAATCAAATGAGTTAACAAGCCAATCAATCTTAGTTAACAAATCAATCAACTCTGTTAACTGATCAATCTAAATCAATTGTCTTTCAATCAACACTCAAGTTCTATATCTCACCCCCTTTGTGTTGAAAATCTATAAATTCAACATCATTTTCTCAATCAAGCTATAATCACAACATCTAGCTTTTTCATAACCAGACTTCAAACAATTGTCTACTCTATGTAGGAATCCCAGTCCAATACCTAAGAGCCACCTACAAGCACAATTCAGAGAAGCACAATGGAAGCCATGATGTAGGATGAGGGAGTTTCATTTATTTGAATTTATTTTTATCTTGTATTAATTTCTATTGGTTTATGTTTGAAATTGCTTTGATAGTTAAGGATTTGGTGATTCGTCCTTATTTCCTATTTCCGCATTAATGATTTTTAAGCATGAAACATTTGGTGAACCCGACGTGAACTAACAACAATTTAAAATTTTGTGTATGCCTACAGGTTTTCATTTTTGGCAGGTTTCCATTTCTGGTAGGTTTCCATTTCTAGGAAGTTCCAATTTTTGGCAGGTTTCCGTTTTTGAAAAGTTTTTCGTTTTTGACAGGTTTCCATTTTTGGTAGGTTTCCGTTTTTGATAGGTTTCCATTTCTAGAAATTTTTCATTTTTGGTAGGTTTCCGTTTTTGAAAAGTTTCCTTTTTTGGCATGTTTCCATTTCTGGAAAGTTTTCATTTTTGGCAGGTTTTTTGTTTTTGGTAGGTTTTCATTTTTGGAAAGTTTTCATTTTTGGTAGGTTTTCGTTCTTGACAGGTTTTCATTTTTGGAAAGTTTCTATTTTTGGCAGTTTCCACTTCTAGAAATTTTCCATTTTTGGCTGGTTTCCATTTTGGAAAGTTTCTATTTTTGGCAAGTTTCCAATTTTGAAAAGCTTCCATTTATGAAAAGTTTCCATTCTGACAGGTTTCTATTTATGGAAAGTTTCTATTTTTGGCAGGTTTCCATTTTTGGAAAGTTTCTATTTTTGGTAGGTTTCTATTTTTGAAAAGTTTCCATTTCTAGAAAGTTTCTATTTTTGGCAGTTTCCATTTTTAGCAAGTTCCTCATGTAAAAAAAAAACCTCTCTATTCTTTCATTTTTTAAAAATTCTAGTTTTTTAGTGTTTTGTTTTATAACAGATACACTGAAGTAGATTTTTGTAACCAAAGGAAGGAAATTTGGCTAGATAGCCCACCATGTGTCTACTAACATTATTTTTTCTGTAGGGTTAGAGTAGAAATCTTTCTTTTTGGTGCTTTTAATAAAGAACAATACAACTTTGATCATTGCTATGATGGTTAAAATGAACACCATGCCTGTGTTGAGCAACATTTCCACTTAGAATACAAAATCATTGCAATGGAAGGAAAAAAAGAACTTTGTTTTTCGTGTCTTCGAAGGGATAGGTATTATGCTCTCCCCTTCAATGGGTGATTAGAAAACCACTCTCTCCTTTTATGCTTTCAGTAAGTTTTTGTACTTACATCCTTTAGAAGGCCTGCCCTCCCGAGTTGCCCTTAGGGTGCCATTAAGGTTGGTGAGAGGGGAACGACCTAAGTGGCAATGGCTAAAGCCAAGTAATCCAAGCCACTATAAATAAATGCATATGTGATAAAAATCATATGGGACGAGTATTACATGTTGTCACAATGGTGTTATGCCTCCCTCAGTGCCTATACAGTACATTAAAATCTATAGAGCATAACCTCTATAGACTGGGAGACCTCCCTCAACAGAGTGTAAAAGGCTGTTGATTGTGACCACTCGAATAGAACCCTGTCTAAACACCATATAAATTAGAAGCCAAACTGAGTCAGTAACCAGACACTTATTTTATCACATTGCAAGGGTGTGGAAGAATCCGCCCCCAAGACACTCACCAAATATCTCCCAGGATAATGGGCCAATTGAGGAGCAATCTTCTTTGGTCTAATTTCTGAAAAAAGACAAAAAAATGGGCGTACCATAGGGTGTGACAGGGTTGTTTGAGCTGACGTGAGTATCAAGATGTGGGCTGTGATAATACTTGTGACCTTTTGATGTTAGGAGAGTCTACTTGATGTGATATCAAATTGTCCAAATACAACGAAAACAAAATAGGGTCTTGAAAAAGACTCCAACATTCATGGGAATTTGAAAAAAGTTCCTTAAACAAGTATTGTTTTTGATGTGTCTGTTGTGTCCTTTGCTACATTTCACCAAGTTCAAACATTTTAGAAAATACCAAAAATAAAATGGAATCTTAACCAAAATTTTGTCAAAAATATCAACAATATCAAATCCCTCAACAAAGTCAAGTTTCAATATCAACAAGCTCAAAACCTCGCAGCAAACAAGTTTGTCAAGATCAACAAATCAATCAAACTTTTGTAACATTCTAGAAATGGAGAAAACATCTTACATGTTGTTATCTTAGGTCCAAACCAATCAAGCGATCATCATGGATTGTCATTATGCATTTCATAGGGAAGGTGAATAATTCATCCCTTCCATTCCTATTCCATCACCATCCATAGAGATCTTAGCTCAACAAATCAATACTTTGCAACAACAAATGAGAAACATGACTAGTCCTAACAACCATAGGGACTGGTTAGAAAAAATGATGAGAGAAGTGATAGCCACGAGGGAATCATTATCAGGCCAACCTTCTTCTTCTTCTTGTGAAACCATTCAAACATGCCAACCTTCATTCTTCAACAAAATCATTCCTACCTCAATTCAACCAACATTAGAATCATGTCAAGCTTCTTTCAACCCAACATATCTATCATACCAATCATATCAACCCAACATTCAAAGTACCTCTTTCAACCAAAATCAAACCTCTTTCACCCAAAATCATACTCCTCTCAACCAAAACCAAATCCCATTCAACCAAAATCCAAATCAATCATATTTATCCACCATTTCAACATCCCCTGAAGTCACACAAGACCAATCTATGCCATCTCTACCCAAAAACACAATCTCCCAAGGGCTATCCATAGCACAAATCCAATCTAATCCAAGTCATGATTTAGAGAGTCTCGTTCAAGATCATTTCTCATCAACTCAAAAGGTTGAAACCTTCCAAGAATCTCCCATGAATATCCAAACTCCTTCCCCTATGTCAGGAGGACGATCCAAAATCAGAAGAAATCAGTCATGCAATAAATCAAGATCAAGAACAAACCTTCATCCTATCTAATTTTTTATGAAGACTCCATCTATCAAGAATCTTATGGTGATCCCCTCATTCTTTTCTATTCCACTTATAATAACACCCTTGTTTCTCAAGAGCAAGATGTTCTTTCAAGTACCATCCAACATCCCCCTCCTAAACAAGATCCCATTATCATTTCTCCTAGTCTCTCTCATGATTCCAATACACAAGTTGTTCATGAACCCCTTATCAATAAAATCAACAATCCATATCATACTACATAGGACAACTTGTCAACAATGGTATGTGTGCCATCATCAAATTCCAATGTCATGGCAGAAACAAGCATAACACCAGCTAATGAAATCAACACTTATATTGTTACACCATCTTCTTCAAGCACAAGCATAACACTAGCTAATGAGATCAACACTTGGTTGGCTTCATCATACTCTTCAAGTGCATTAATAAAAATAGGCATAGCACCCCCTCATGTCACAACTTTGAAACCAAAATCTATTTTCCTCATACACCCACACTTGAAAGACTGGGGGCAAGAAGGTCTACCACAATTGAATTGGTAAAAAAATAAGGGGGATATAGCAGAAACTGTACATGAAAGATTCCCAACCACGTATCCTATTGAAAAAGACAGGTTCATCCAACTCTTCAAACAAAGACCAATGAATTATCTACACAAAGTTCATACCAACTCAATAACAACATGCACCTAAAAAGATATTACATCTAAGGGTGGGTTCATTTCAATTTTTCAATACTGCATTTGCATATTTCTTTACAACATCGCATAGCTCCATTTCAAAGTGCATCATAGTTGCTTCCATATCACCATTGCACAACTTATAGCTGCATATTATTATTGCTTTCTCATATAGTTGCATCAATAAAAACATGACAATTGTCTAAGTCATTCACCTGTCTGCACTAAAAGGAACGAAGTTTACCTCATTTCCTAGATATTTGTTCATGAAGTCTTTAGGAGGCCTTTAGTCATTCATCTTTAACGTCACCTTGTGATTAAGCTTTATCCTTGGTTGGGTAGAAGTTTCACTATCAAGTCTTATTACCCAAAATCTATCAATTTCTATATCTCACACATTAATCACAAGCTCCAAGTGATTACAGATACCTAGTTGGTCATGTGGCTAGTGAAAAATCAAATATTCACCTTCAGCGTCGCTGTAATTGTCATACCCAAGTAGGTTTCATTACTTACAATTCAAGGCAAGAAAATAAAAGAAAAAAGTGTTATGTCAATCTCAAGGCAAAAATAAGAAATGATATATTACTGAAATATCATGCATACAAGTGCGACCAAAAAAAAACTTGACTATGGGAACATGCAAGTAACTCCATCAGAGCTATGAACGTCTACTGGCAATGGAGCAATGTTTGAGAGATTATAGTGCATAACCTCATTGGAGCCCTCAAAGATTGCTAGCAGCAAGGCTCTATCCAAGTTGCTTTTGAAATCAAAATAACTCACGTAGCTAGCCACATAGGATTTCAAGAGTCTTTAATGGTTATAAGAGTCAAAATGAACTCAATTGAACACACATGGGCAAAAGAAGATCAAAATTTCAAGAATTAATGGAGAAGTTTTCCGTAGCTCCATTCATAAATCTTGGTTACATAGTGTGTTAGGTTGGATGGTCTAAGTCTTTTGAGAATGGATTGAACTTCTATCTCTAAAACGTTTCACACCTTTAATCCAATTAGTGCATTTCAGAATGAAAGACACAGACACTCATTCTTGTTCAAATAGGAACTGCATTTTTGTCATGCATCCTGCATTAGCATAACTCATATAAAAAATCCATTGTCTCCACCGCATTATGCATCATCATGTTATCATCATAGGTTTGTATACTTGGGGGCATAACTAAAAAAATTCAAAAAATAAGATAAATTCCTGAAAAAATCAATCGAAAACATTTAGATAAAGTCCTGAAAAAATCCTAAAAATCACAAAATGTCATGAAAAAATAAAAAAATCAAAGCAAGAAAGCATGGGCCATCCATCAAATCAAATCAATAACAAGCAAACTCTCAAAATCTACAATCAAACTGATCACATGTCTTGTTAATCAATCTACCAATCAAACTTTATCAAACATCAACATGTCTTATACAAGAAAGGGTACACTCGAAACCAGATAGATCGGTCTTATACGGGGTACTTACTCTTTGAAACCAGACATTCCTATCAATGATCACACAAATCAAAACAATGACATAGATTAGTATGACTGCTGGATTTTGTCCAAGTTAGTCTTATCTTTATCAATTAATGGCAGGTCATGTTTCATCAATACCAAAACATTTGAAAACCATAAAAATACCAAAACATTCGAAAAAGTCCTGAAAAAATTAAAAATCAAAAACTCAAAATCAAACAAAAACATCAACATACCAAAAACATTTGAAAACCATAAAATACCAAAACATTTGAAAAAAGTCTTGAAAAAATAAAAAACATCAAAAAACTCAAAATCAAACAAATACAATCAAAAAATCAAAATCCCAAAACATTGAATTTTTTTCAAAATCAAACAAAAACATTAAAAAATTTAAAATCAAACCCTAAACATTGAAAATCTCTTTGAAAACAAACTAAAAATTGAAAAACATCAAAAACTTGCAATAACATGTCTCGCCAGAATCAAATATCCTAGCAGCTATCCAACAAACACTTCACATGAAGTTCACAAAGGATATAACTAACTTGTCAAAACATCTGCAATCAAGCTGATCAACTGTCTAATCTATCGAATCACTATCAAACTATCAATGTGATCAGCATCTTGTCTTAAACAGAATTGGTACACTCGAAACTAGACATGTTCGTCTTATACGGGGTCCAAAACTTTTGAAACCAGACATTATCAAAATCACATCAAACAATCACACGAAGACACAAATCAGTATGGCTGCTGCATTTTGTTCTAGTTGGTTTTATCTTTTATCAATTGGAAAAGATCATTGCTTTTAGCTACTCAAGGATGTCCAAAAGGTGACTAGAGGAGCTATGATGGGCATGATCCTTTTTTTGTTTGATGTTTGTGGTTTGAACCAATGAAGTTTTGGGGCAATTGCTCTAGTGGGTGTCTGTGATAAGAGGATTTAGCTTGTGAATGTCACACATACCTCGACCCCTGGCGCTATTCCCAGAATGGAGGGTTCATTCCTTGTCTACTATGTTTTTTTTTCTTTGTAGTGAGATATATTTACATCCTGGTTCCTCATACCCTTACGTACAAAGCTTCATTGTTACATAATAAGGCTCGATGATGAAAATGTATTGCACTATGAGTAAAGACAAGAAGACTATTCATCATCAATCATATCATTTTTTTCTAATCTCATCATGTTGATTGTCTCTTCAGATCATTCTCTCATCAAGAATCTTTTCGTGAATCAACCTTTTCAATTCTTCCAATCATTCTAACATGATCTCTCTCATCACTTAATTCCAATCTTTTCATCTATGATTCTATCATTTTCTCATATCAACTATTCTATATATCAATCAATTATTCTGCACTTTCATCATATTTTGATCTATTATTTATCTCATACAAGATGTATCCTTCCTGAATCGAGATGTGATCATCTATCTTTGTCTTATACAAGGTTAGATCTTCCTGAAACTAGGCATGATCATCTATCTTCATCTTATACAAGATGTCTCCTTCCTAAAACTAGATTTTTTTATCATTTTGGTCTTATACAGGATGTGTCCTTCCTAAAACCACACTTTATCTTTATTAGATCAATCCTATCAATCTTATCAATCCAATCCTATTAAATCAATCAATCTACAAATCACTTCATCCATTTCTTCTCTATAATCAAACTCATTCTTGTCACCAAGTTAGCCATTCTTCTATCTCTCATCTAACATCCTTCTTTCGAGAGATCATTCATGCCTTCAATGTACAAACAATCTCTCGAGGGGGCATTATACCCCAGCGTCACCGAGGCATACTAGGGCAATTTTTTTTGTTTTCTTTGAAACAATGTCATTTCGACATTGTCTCAAAGAGGGGCAAATGTAGACACCTAAGAAATGTCTCTTTAATCATTTACTAATTATTCATCTATTTAATTAAGTAATTCTTTAATTATTTGATTAAACTAACTATTTCTTCTAATCATCGCCCTTCAACACTTCTAATTATTATATTTCTATTCTCAAATCATTTTAATCACTTAACCCTATTTCAATTATTAATTAAATATCAATTATTTAATTAATTATGATTTATTCCTTAGTTAAATAATCTTTATTATTTAATTAATTCAATCTCCTAAGTTTAAATAATTTCATTTAAATTATTTAAATTAATTAATTAAATTCCTCCAATTCTAACTAATTTCATTTCATTTTCTCCCAAATTCGAATTTCACTTCATTTCATCTAATTCCAAATCATCAAATTCACATTTCACCAAATCTGAATTTCAGTTAATTTCATGTGCATTTCAGCATTCGAAAGCCCAAATTCAAATTCAAATTGAAAATGAAAATCAAATTCAATTTCAAATTCCTACAACACATGCTAAATCAGAACTGATTGATCAAATCCGTTGTCTAATCAGTAAACTCATCAACATCTTTTTTAACTCTCAATCACCTTTTTCTGACTAATCCACCAATTCAGTCATCTCCCTAGTCTATTCAGTTCACTAATCAATCAAATGAGTTTACTAATCCATCTATTCAGTTCACTCTCCAATAAATCTAGTTGAGTACTCAATCAAATGAATTAACAAGACAATTAATCTTAGTTAACAAATTAATCAACTCTGTTAACTGATCAATCTAAATCAATTGTCTCCTAATCAACACTTGAGTTCTATTTCTCACCCTCTTTGTGTTGAACATATATAAATTCAACATCATTTTCTCAATCACGCTAGACTCACAACATCTAGCTTTTTCAGAATCACAATCTTCAAACAATTGTCTAATCTATGCGGGAATCCCAGTGCAAAACTTGAGAGCCACCTACAAGAACAATTCGAAGAAGCACAATGGAAGCCATGATGTAGGATGAAGGAGTTTCATTTATTTGAATTTATTCTTATCTTGTGTTAATTTCTATTGGTTTATGTTTGAAATTGCTTTGATAGTTAAAGATTTGGTGATTCGTCCTTATTTCCTATTTCCGCATAAATGATTTTTAAGCATGAAACAGTACCCTGAGAAAAGATCTATTTTGGAGAACACCGTAGCTCCACACATTTGATCAAACAAATCATCAATGCATGGCAAGGAGTATTTATTTTAGATGGTTAATTTGTTCAACATTTTGTAGTTAATACAAAGACAAAGGTTCCCATCCTTCTTTTTGACAAAAATCACTAGTGTGTTGACTTGAATTTCATCATCAGAATACTACCTGCCACATGTTAGCTTCACAAAATACAAAGGAAATGCTACAGGAAATCCAAACTCAACCAATGGAACTACATGAAATTGATATTAAAATAAAAAACATTATTTTTACCTTCATGATTTATCTCTCATTGTGTCCTAACTCCATTGTTCCCAGTTGCAAATGGTGTGCTCTCAGACAAGCAGTGATAGCTTCCAAGATGACATATGAAGAATGGACTGATAACTGATAGTTAACTAATACTATAATATGCAATGCAAATGATTTAAAGCTAAATGATTATGCTATTTGCTTCAAGATTAAAACTCATGGATGCATAAGTTTTCACAAATGATTAGCTTGAAAACTGACTTGAAGACTAACTCTTTCTCAACTCAAACTCCTAATTTTATAGACTTTGAGAGGATAAGATGATGTGGCCCAGACCAACGGTCATGATCAGATCTGCAGATTTGGATGGTTGTGAGAAAAGGTGAAGGTTGAGAGAAAGGGGGAAGGAGAAGACAAGTGTCACTCATCTCACCTTGACTGGGTTGCTGACTTAGGGAATCTAGGGATGGTTGGAGAAGATTTAGGCATGAGAGGACAAGTGGACTCAAGTCCTTCCTAAGATGTAGGGATGTTGGAGGGAATATAGAAAAAGGTTATGAAATATGTGTAAATACACAATATTTCATTAAATTTGGAGGTTGAAGATAAATGATGAATTAATATTTAAGAAATATTAATATTTTTAGCCACATGATTGATGAGTTGGCAAAGGGAAGATGAAGTGGAGATGGAAGGTGAGTTGGATAAGAGATTAAATAATTCAGAAATTATTTAATATTTGAGACTATAGGATAGAAGAATAATCATTAAATATTAGATATTCAAATGATTGGAGGAAATAATTAAATATTTAGATATTTAATTAATTGATCAGAAGAATAATTAAATATTAGATATTTAATTAATTAGAGGAATGGGATAGATGAATTAATTAATAAAAATATTTCAATTAAATTAATTAATAGAAAGACAAGAAATGAATTAAATAAATTAATCTTTTCAAACTAACTATTTAATAGAAGAATAAACATTAAATAAATATAAAATATTTATTTAATCGCTCATAGCTATTTTTATGTGTATACATTTTGCCCCTCTTTGAAATGATGTCGAGACAACATTGTTTCAAAGATTAAATCAAGTCTCGATAGTGTGCCTGATGGAGATAAAAATCCTGATTGTGTGCTCCCTCGGGAGATTGATCGTGAATTTGTTGAAAAAAAACTTGGATAAGCGATTGATCTCACGATAATTGAAAAGGTCCGTCAATTAAATTTATTTATGAAAAATAAATATAATTGCCCCATTGAAAAACATTAATTACCCTTCCAAATAGTAAATATAAAACTAACCAAAGTTAATTTTAATTTCATTTGCATCGTTGTCAGCTTTGTGAAGAAATTGTCTTGTTAAGGTGGCAAAATGGTGATCCCGTTGGAGAACCATCGATTTGAGTGCATTCGACGATATCAGCGACCTCCTGAGTATGGATATCCAATATGTATCTTATCTTGAGCTTTTTGCAACTTGTTGTATGATTTTTCATGTTTGTTTAGCGTGTTTTTTGCTATTTTGAATTTTTTCAATTTTCGGCAATTATGTTTAGCGTTTTTGTTTTCTTTGTTAGCGCTTTTGCATGTAAAGTTAGTGCATGTGCTCATTTTGTTAGCGCATGTGTGATTTATGTTAGTGCTTTTACTTGGTCAACACTTTTGCTTTTAGTGTTTGCGTGTTTGATGTTTAAGACAACACTTTTGATTGTTTCACGCATATGCTCGAAGGTTTAGCGCTTTTGCAAAAAAGGTTCACGCATATGTGTGGTTCAGCGCCTGTGTTCAATACAATAATGCTTTTGTTAAAAGGACTAGCACTTTTGATTCAATTGAATGTGTTTGATGTTCTCATTAATATGAAAAATAGGTTTTAAGGACCTGAAACCTTTAACATAGGATTATAAGATAGTTCATCAAAAAGCATCCAAACCAGCATTGAAACAACTTACAAAAAGACTGGCAAAAAGGCCCGTAAATCGAATGGACAGCTAAAGAAAGGAACAACAAAGTGGAAAAACAAGAGAAAAGACAAAAAGACAAACAACAACTATAAAGACTTAAGAAGATCAGCCGCCTTATTGACCAACTGGTCATAGTTTGTTGAAGCAACTTTGAGTTCTTCCATATCCTTGTTTGGCTTCTTCTCCTTCTTTTTGCCTCCAGTCCTCATTCTAGGTCCTTGCACTTCTCCCATACCTTCAATGTCAGGTTCCAGCTCCAAGGAATCCTTCTCGTTCTCCAGTTTGCTGATGAGAATTTTGGTATTGTCGGTCGAGGCCTTCAGAATGCTATAGCTTTGTTCAGCAATACTTTTGAGGCATTTTTCAATTTTGTTGAATTTGTTGTCATTTTCCGCCATTCTCTGGTCCGTAGCATTGTCATTGGTTTTTATCTCTGTCAGGGCCTTCTCAATTTTATCAATCCTAGGTTTGAAGGAATCTTTGATCTCTTTAGCTCTGGCAACAGTTTTACTGAAATCCTCAACATATTCTGCCATTGATTTGTCTTCACCAATACTAATTGTCTCCAGAATTTGGACCCCGTGGCTCAGCTTCTTATTATCCTCCATAGCTTTCTTGTAACTATTAATTAACCAATCGATGGTATCCACAAACCCTTTCAAACCCTCAGTCGGAGGATTTGAAGGGGGATTTTTCTCACCAGGATTGTCCTATTCATTTTTGGGGACGTCACCACTAGTGATCTTATCGACATTTCCACCAACCCTCTAATCAAAACCTTCCCCTGTGATCTCCTCCTCCAATTTCTAGTCGATGTCAGGATCCTTTCTTTGCACTTTATCCTCCAGATCTAGATCATAATCTTCTTGCCTCTTTTGTTTGTTCCTTATCTGAATGGAAGTTTTAGTTTTCTTTTTCCGAGGAGACTAGGGTTTATCCTTCTCAGAATCCTTAGAGACCTCTAAGGAGGAGGAGGAGGAGCGGATCTAGAAAACCTTTTCTTTAGTTTTTTTCTTACCCTTCAAAGAGGAGGGCTTGGTACTCACCTATTTTCTTTTCTTACCAATTGTAGCTTCAGAGTCTTCCAAAATCTCCTTTGACTTACTCATCAAATCACTTTTAGACTCCTCACCCATAGAAAAAACACAATCCGACCCTTCCTCCTCAGACTCAGAGATAGAAGGTTAGGGATGGACAATTTGGTAAGCTTTTAGATGGTCATAAATTAACACCATAAGACCTTTATGCATGGTTGTATCACCCTTAGGGTTCTCTCTATGGGATTTGATGGTAGCATTCATTGAACACAGCAGGAAATATGGAATATTAACTTTTTCATCATACCTAAAATGATTAAGCAATACAAAATGATAGCCATACACTTTTGTGAATCTGTCATCCAAGGTAATGTAACACATAATAGAAAACAAAACCTCCCTCCACGGCTTAACAAATGCCCTAGGTGGGTAGTAGGTTTTACTTAACTTTACCAGACGCTTCTTCTCCTTTTTCGTTTCAAGGTATCGCTCAATTGCCTCCTTGCTCAGTTTTCTATCTCTGTAGTAATTGCTTTCTTCCTTGTGAAGACCCATGATTTGAGCGATGAGGTATTCATCAATGGAGATTGTTTGATCTCCCATCTTCAAGGTGCCCTTCCTCTAGTTGCAGAAAAAGTTAGTGATTGTGAATGTGTTTGATGTTGTTCATAGTAAAAATTCATTTTGATAATTAGATTTAGGCATTTTGATGCACAATTGTGATGAATAGTTACTTGATTGTTTTATTTGATAATGTTGATTGATAGGATAAAGGATTGATCGATTTGATTTGATTGGATAGATTAGCTCTAAGAAATTGATTTAGTTTCTGATGAAGAGCAAAGCAAAGTTTGATTGAACTCAGTGATTGATAGAAAACCATGATTGATAGGTTTAAATTGATTTGATAGCCTCATTTGCTTCATGTGAAAAGATTTACCAATTGTTGATGTGAGAGATTAGTGATCTCTTTGATTTGATAGATAGATGATTGATGATCGAATTCTCTTGGTAAATAGGAGAAACTTGATGTTCTCTAGTGTGGGGAGAAATTCCCGGTGATGCGGAAATTAGTGCCAGAGCTTACACAGGCAAAGGTGAGACATATAGATGCCTGCGGATTACGCCACTTGTTATACATGCCTGATATTAATCATAATAGGGGATTGTTGACAACGTTAGCCGAGAGATGACATAGCGAGCATAACACTTTCCACCTGCCCACTAGTGAGATTAGTGTGACACTTGAGGATGTCTACAGGATTCTCTTTATCCTAGTGACTGGGGAGTTAGTTCAGTGTTATTTTCAGGATCATGGAGGAACAGAGGTGTGTAGAGCTATATTTAGTGATGAGAGTATTTTGAGAGGAGAGATCTGATGGGAGAATATGATTATGTATTACGAGACTCTCCTTGTGATTCTTTAAGGTTTGATTGGGGGATTCATCTATCCAGACAGGAGATCTCGATGTTTTGTTCTTGGGTGGGGCAAGATTCTTTAGAGCATGTTGCAGTGTCAGAATCTATATGCGTGGGGTGTTTGTATGCTTGCTCATTTGTATCATGATCTTGATCAGGTTGTTTTTTATGAGAGTGCTAGTCTGTCGATAGGATGCACACTTTTGCAGATCTGGTACTGGGAGCACATTACTATTACTCAACCTATTCATCATAGAGTTTGTGGTGAGAGGCAGCCATATGTTTATCTATATGCAGGTATCCTTACTTAGCATAAGCTGGGTAAGATGGAGTATTGGTGTTGGGTTCTTGATTCACTAGATAGTGTTATTTGGAGACCTTATATTGATTGTGAGCCATGGATGGATGATGCACATACATTACCATTTATTATGCAAAGTAGGTATCTCATTGGTTGGACTCCATACATTATTGAGCGAAAGTTGATTAGTCGCATTCTGAGACAGTTTGGTATCATTTAGCCGATGCCTACTAGTGTCACGATATATGCATGATGGTACAGAAATAGGCAAGATTGGGGGCCTTCTTTGTCATTTGAGATAGCACATGCAGAGTTTCTGGCTACTCCTAGGATGGCTTATGATATGAGATTGCACATTCTAAATCATGGGGTTACTTAAGATTATGCTCAGTACATACTGGCACACCTATTTCCTCATATTACCAATCCAACAAATCCTCCTCCTAGCTTAGGAGATGATGATGATTCAGATGATCTAATTATCAAGAGAGGGAGATGGAGACGAGAGCTTAGAGATGCTCAGGAGGTTAGGAGGGGCTGGAGATAAGGGAGGAGGTGGAGGTGGTGGCGGTAGGAGACCTGAACTGAGAGGAGGTCGATTGAGAATCTATGGAGGACCATTTGGACCAGTTGGTGGGATTGGGAGACCTTTTCCTATGGGTGGGAGAGAGGTTGGATGGATTGGGAGGGATATTGACAGGGCAAGGATGAGATCACCGAGAGGGTTGCCCTCTATAGGAGGAGGCAGGATGACTGGAATGGATGGGGGTTGCAAGAGAGGCATTGATTTTGGTCAGATTCAGCCAAACCCTAGGGTTATTGCAGCTCATGGTGGAGAGGATGAGGATCCAAAGGATCATGTTCCACTCACTAGATGATGTTGGCATTTTTGATGATTATGATGTGATTGTCATTGATGGAGACACACTTGCATTGAGATCATTTTTGTATGTATAAGTTAAAGCTCAGCCGATACATGTTCCAACCGGTATGATGTATTATAGTCCTTAGACTATTGGTGTTTTGTAGAAAGTGATTACTGATCTGAAGTGGTATCTTGATGCCAAGTGATTCGAGGATCTCAAGCAGTATGAAGGACCAAAGCGACAGAAAACATATTTGCCAGTCTTCATTTTGTCAAACTGGCAACCGACATTTTGCTTGACCCGGTATTTTGTATGAACCGGTAATACTCTGTGATGAGTTACCAACTGGCTTTTTGTGATGAGTTACCATCCACTGATTGTATGACGGTGCTGACACTTTAGCAGTGCTTTTTGTGTCCTGTTACCAGATACGTCTAGATACATTGAACCTAGGAAATTGTATTGTAATCCTATTGGACTGACATGAAATCAGATTCCTTTATAAGGACATCATGTCTAGGGTTTTAGGTTGTTGTTGTTATTGCGATTGATGTTGTTGCTAGGATTTAAGGTGGTTGAGGAGTTAGAGAGAGTATGAATGTGTAGAAGAATGAAGTAATGCTAGAATACATTAGGAACGAGCTATCAAGGATCTAACCAAGCAATCTGTGCTATTAGCTAGATCAATCACTTGTTGATTACTCACATCTTCGACAAGTTTGTAGCCCTTAACCGGGTAGGCCCAAAACCCTCTTGTAAATCCTCTAACAAGGTGGTTCATATCTATGGATTTAAAATCCTCTAGCAAGGTAGTCTTTAATTGGACTTATCTTCTAATTGAGATTGAGATTCCTAACAGGATCTGTTCTTTTAAAGAACATTGTAAGACCTTAACCGGTCTGGTTCCTATTCTATAGATAGTTACTTGTGAGTTCCATCTCACTGTGGTTTTTCCCATTCGGGTTTCCACGTCAAAATCTCTTGTTATATGGTGTTTGTGCTTCTGTAGGTGAATACATTATTAGCTATTTGGTTTGCATGTGTGTTAATAGGTTTGTCTGCTAAACTATTTTATCAGTTTACTATTAGTCTTGCAAAGTGTTTAAGTGCAAAGATTTTTGGCATACTAATTCACCCCCCCCTCTTAGTATTCATCAATTGGTATCAGAGCCTACCTTTCTATAAGTTTAACCACTTGGAAAGAGATATGGGGGAATACACATTGAGGGAACTTACTAATCGGCTCACTCAGTCTGAGCAAGCCTATGATGATCTTATGGTCAAATATAAGGCCTCTCAAGCAAAGAGGAGAGAACATGTAGAAAAGCTGATGGAGCTATCTGAAAATAGTTCCTCTGATGAAGCAGACATGGAAGTCTTGATTCAAGAAGTAGAAAACTTGAATGAATCCAATTCCAACCTGAGAAAAGAATTGGAAGGACTAACTATTCGAATGTGTCAAGAGCTTGAGAACCGGAGGAAAGTTGAAGATCTGGTAAAAGACAAAGATCATGAAAACTCCAAGCTGAAGCAAGAGATCAGTGCCCTAACTACTCAACTCCATGCAAGCAAAGTGGAAAAGGAAGACATGCAAGGAGAACTGAACATTGCCATCTCTGAGAAGGAAAACCTAATGGAAACAAATGCTGCTATTTCCAAAGAACTCTCTAAGTCAAAGGAAATACTTGCTAAGTTCAACAAGAGTACTGTCAAGCTAGAGAAAAAGCTTGAATCTACCAAACCTGTCAAGAATACTGATGGACTTGGTTATTCTAGTCACGAGGAAGGTGAGACCTCTGGTACAAGTGCTGGAGCATCAAAGAAACAACCGGCATCAAAGGATAAAGGTAAGCAAAAGTTTAAACCTGTTTGCTTTAACTGTCTTAGAGAAGGACATACTGCCAATGTGTGTAGAAGCAAGGCTTACAATAATTTTCCTTATTTCCTAAATGATAAGCCTAGATCCTATAAATTCAATGGTAACTATTATGCATGCAACAAGTTTGGGCATAGAGCATCTGAATGCAGGTTAGTTCCCAAGGAGTTGGTCTTGAAACTTTTATGAATCAGAATCACAACCAGTTTAATGCCTTCAATCATCAGTCAAGAAGCGGTGGCTATCAAGTGTCAATCGGATGGAGAGAAAACTGTATGGTCTATCATGGTCATGGTCACACTGCTGCAACATGCAGGAGGAAGAACGACAACATGAATAATGGACCTTGGAGAGCACCTGGATTGATCTACTATCACTGCAACAAACCGGGTCACAATGCCAAATTCTGTAGATCAAGAAAGGACATATCGGATGACATACCGGTCACTCCAAAAGGAAAGATTGATGTTGACACTGTTCAAGTAGATATGAACAAAACTTGGAAGAAGAAAGTAGCGGTGTTGCAAGAGGAACCAGTTTTTACACCTAGTGTGGAAATCACAGAACTGGCAAACTAAGCTTCAGAAAAGCTTAGGGGGAGCAAACGGCAAAATGTTTTGAACCCCCAGTTTACACTGGTAAAAGACCTTAACCACTATGCAATACTTGTCATTTGGCGGAAGACCAAAAATGGTAAAAGGCAAATTAGGGTTTATGCCCTAATAGTGGAGCATTAATTGCGGTAGGTGAGGAATATGTTTAAAAGGAATTTTCAAATCATTTCTCACTATCAATTTTTTGAAGTGAAGAAGGTTTTTTAGTGCAGAGCGAAGAAAAAGTGATTTGTGCTACGATTCAGAGAAAGGTGGAAATCTTGAAGGAGATTCAAATTCAAATTGCAAACGGTCAAGTGAAGAAGGCAAAGCGGTGATTGTGCAACCGATGAAGTGTGAGGTGGAGAAGAATCTGAAAGCCCTAAATTCATGATTTTTGAAAGGTATTTTTTGAGTTTTTAGCTTCTATCATGGCTTCTGCATCCCATACTAGCTCTAGTGCATCTGTCGATTCAGCAAGCTTTATTCAACACAAGTCTAAATATAATGCCCTATCACAAGTTCCAGCTGGTGTGATAGTAGAAGAAGGAATCTCATATTACATAGATTGTAAAATCGAAGACCTAGGGTCTCTAGCAATTCACTCGTAGCTAGGTTTATTTTGTGGAAAAGATAAAAAGATCAAACTAGAGTATAGTATTTTGGAGAAGAAGAAGCTCCACAATGCTGTTTATTTCCTGGAGGATTTCACAGATGATCACATTATGATCATTCTGAGCAGAGTTCATGGTGACAAGATGTACCTGGAGAGAACACATGATATCACTCAAGAAGCTATTCATGTTGTCACTGGTTTCTGCAATATAGGGGAAGTGCCAGCCCTAAGGATGGTAAGCAAGACTGAAATGTCCAAGCTCACTAGTTTAGTGAGCGACTCATGAGGAATGACTGTTAATTCCATCAAGGATGACCTCATGAAATATGCATGTATGGTGATTGGATACCGGACGTTCTCAGCAACAAAATTAACTTTGTATCTGCTACAATAGTAAATGCCGCTTACCGGATGATCAAGGAAGATGCATCATTCGACCTCTACACCGATATGCAAAGGCAACTCCCGTTGAATCTTAAATTGATCAAACAAGATAAAGCACTGAGGTTCAAGTTTGGACAACTACTAGTTTGGTTGTTCTTTTACTTCCAAGGCTACTTTCTAGGAGTAGGTGATGTCCAATGGTCCATTGACCAACCAGTTACCAAGCAGATCAAAGAAAGTCTGCAAGCAGTCGGAACCGGCTACCCTGATGTTCTAAACAAGTACTTTGATGAGTTCAGAAGCAAGATGAGCCTGAGGATGAGGATATCCGGTGACATAGTCAAGAAATATGAAGATGATATATGTTTCACCATTAAAGTGGATCAATGCATAATGGAGGCTGTTGTGCCTAGACAGGAGGAAGTGGAGCCTATGGGCTATGAGGTAATGAATGATATGTTGGAAGGATTGGCCTCTACTCTTATTGCCTCACCGCTTGATCCAAAGGCAAGGAGAATCGACACCTACCTAGAAAGGATAAAACTGGTTGAGGAACCCTCAACAAAGAAAGGAAAAGAACCTTCAGTGAAGAAGGCAAAAGCAGTGCCTTCAGCATCGGCACCAGCTACTGTAGCTAGTCCTAAAGTGACCAAGCGGTCACCGGCTAAAAAGAAACCAGAAGTGGCACCTGCTAAAGTCTTCGAGAGAAAGAGGAAGACAAGGAATGCCTCACCAGACTCAGAAGAAACTGTGTCTGAGGAAAAACCTAAGAAGACACGACAAGCAAAGCAAAAGACAAAGAATGAATTGGCATCATCAGCACCGGTAAATATTGACATCTCCTCCTACAAACCTTTGACACATTGTCAAAGAACTATCAAAAACATTAGGAGAAAAGTGTTGAATGATTTGATTGATTGTTTTGATGTCTTTAATGATGATGAAAAGGAAGTGGTTGAACAAAAAATAATTAAGTACTTATGTGTTAATGACCAGTCGCCTTCAGAAATTAGATCTGAGACACCAGATTCTTTTTATAAGTCCTTAGACAATAAATGGCACATTGCCATAGAGCAGGAATAGCAAATGAGAGATAAAGTTTTTGCTAAACATTTTCCTGATGTATCAAATTCAGAACTGTTCGAAGTAATGAATAAATACAAAGGCCTCTTCTTCATGAGAAGAAGAAGACTCCTATTATTGGAAAGGAAGGGTCAAGAAGTACTCAAGAATACACACACCCTTTCTCTAGAAGCTTTGAAGATGCATCAAGTGGCTGAAGCCAACAGGAAGGCTGAGAAAGAATCGGCAATAACTAAACCAAATGAAGTGTTTGACAATGAAGGAAACCTGATCAATGAACCCATAGACACTATTGATGTCGATGCTCTGGATGGAGAGGATATTGCTCAAGGGACACCATCAGAAGCTACAGGATAGGAGAAGTAGGCATAACAGGAAGTAAAACAAAAGGAAACTGAGGACAAAATGAAGGAAGCAAAGAAGCAAGTGGAGAAGAAGAAGGATGAAGAGGAGAAGAAGAAGAAGGATGAAGTGGAGAAGAAGACGAAGGATGAAGAGGAGAAGAAAAAGAAGGATGAAGAGGAGAAGAAGAAGAAGGATGAAGAGGAGAAGAAAAAGAAGGATGAAGAGGAGAAGAAGAAAAAGGAAGAGGATAAGAAGAAGAAGGAAAAAGATGAGGAGAAACAGAAACATGAAGAAAAGAGAAAAGAAGAAGAGAAGAAAAGAAAAGAAGAGGAAGAAGAGAAAAAGAAACAAGAAGATGCAAGGAAGAAGAAAGAGGAAGAGGATGAGATGAAGAGAAAGGAAGAGAAGAAGCAAAAGGAAGTAGAAAAGAAGAAGGAAGAGGAAGATAAGGCAGAGGAGAAGAGGAAGGAAGCAGAGAAGAAGAAAGCAGAGGAGGTTAAGGAAGAGGAAAAGAGAAAAGAAGAGGAGAAGAAAAAGGCAGAGGAGGACAAGGAAGCAGAAGCAGAAAAGAGCTCACAGATGGAGACTCCTAAGGCAATCGGTATTCAAGCCAAACTGGCTTACCTCACCAGTCCTATTGATCTCCAGTCTGCAAGTGAAATGGAGCTACTACAGAGCATCAAGGTTGCTCAAGAATGCCTTGAAGTGATACAGAGGAAAAAGGAGCAAGATGTGATCCAAGTGGCGGTGGACACTCTTACCGATTTGATACCCAGTACAAACCTTCCAAATACTGACTCATCATTGGCCCAACTAAAGCTCCTATGCACAGTAGTGGATGATCAAGTGCAAAGCTTAGACGAGGTAGCAGAGGCAAATGCCAAGAAAGAGCATCAAAAGGCTCTCAACATTGCCCTGGTGAAGAAGCTTAATGAGCTCCAGTTTGAACTGCAAAAAGCACAAAAGGATATAAGGAATGCTCTGGATGAGGGGAATCTTCTACTCAGCAAGATTTGTCAACCCCATCTATTCTGTGACGATGTGCTTGCATAGAAGTAAAAGATTCAATCTGATTTGCAAGTATATATGAGCACCTTCAAGCTGTCGTATGACTCTTTTATAGCTTATGGGCAAACCATTCACTGGTCTCATATCCAGTCTACTAAACTAGAGCATGAGATCAGCACTCAGCCATGAGATTTGCAGGAGCTACAACGGGTTCTACTCCCACATCTGCAAATACTTCAGAAGTGCTATCTTAATCTGGATTCCTTAATGACAACATAGGAGATGCGCACACTAGATGCGATGGAAGAACAGGTCTCCTAGATGCAGATAGAGAAAGAAGTGGCAACCTCCCTACTAGAGTCCTGGTCTTTATCTATGAAACAATTCTTGCAGGACTTTAAATCTATTTTTGACAAGTTTTATTCTTTACTATCATAAACACTTATTATTTTAATGAAACATGGGTTAGTTTGTAATATTATTTTTGTCATTGTTGGCAAAGGGGGAGAAGTATAAATTTTGAATGTTTTGATGTATACTTTCATGTTATTTCTATTAAGAAGTAGTATGCATTGTATTTTTTGCAAAAGGGATAGTGTATATGCCTAGGGGGAGTAATTTTGATTCTGGCATATTTTTATTGTAAAACACTTAGATGTCAAAATTTCCTAAGTGTTGCCATCAATGCCAAAGGGGGAGATTCTTGGCATTTTTGATGATTATGATGTAATTTTTATTGATGGACACACACTTGCATTGAGATCATTTTTGTAAGTATAAGTTAAAGCTCAATCGGTACATGTTCCAACTGGTATGATGCATTATAGTCCTTAGACTATTGGTGTTTTGCAGAAAGTGATTACCGATCTGAAGCGGTATGCTGACCCAAAGCAGTTCAAGGATCTCAAGTGGTACAAAGGACCAAAGTGGCAGAACACATATTTGCTAGTCTTCATTTTGTCAAACCGGCAATTGGCATTTTGCTTGAACCGGTATTTTGTATGAACTAGTAATACTTTGTGATGAGTTACTATCCACCAATTGTATGACGGTGCCAACACTTTAGCAATGATTTTTGTGTCATGTTACTAGATACGTCTAGATACATTGAACCTAGGAAATTGTATTGTAATCCTATTGGACCGACATGAAATCAGATTCCTTTATAAGGACATCATGTCTAGGGTTTTAGGTTGTTATTGTTATTGCGATTGATGTTGTTACTAGGATTTAAGGTGGTTGAGGAGTTAGAGAGAGTATGAATGTGTAGAAGAATGAAGTAATGCTGGAATGCATTAGGAATGAGCTATCAAGGATCTAACCAAGCAATCTGTGCTATTAGCTAGATCAATCACTTGTTGATTACTCACATCTTCGACAAGTTTGTAGCCCTTAAACAGGTAGGCCCAAAATCCTCTTGTAAATCCTCTAACAAGGTGGTTCATATCTATAGATCTAAAATCCTCTAGCAAGGTAGTCTTTAATCGGACTTATCTTCTAACAGAGATTGAGATTCCTAACAGGATCTGTTCTTATAAGGAACATTGTAAGACCTTAACCGGTCTAGTTCCTATTCTGCAGATAGTTACTTGTGAGTTCCATCTCACTGTGGTTTTTCCCATTTGGGTTTCCACATCAAAATCTCTTGTGTTATGGTGTTTGTGCTTCTGTGGGTGAATGCATTATTAGCTATTTGGTTTGCATGTGTGTTAACAGGTTTGTCTGCTAAACTATTTTATCAGTTTACTGTTAGTCTTGCAAAGTGTTTAAGTGCAAAGATTTTTGGCATACTAATTCACCCCCCCCCTCTTAGTATTCATTAGATGACTGGTTCTGATAGCTACTCGGACTAAGATTCCAGCTGGTGGATAGGGAGGTGGAGATGAGGGGATTGAGGTTCATGTTTCACAACAGGATGTGCCAGAGCAGGAGACCATGGATAGTCTCAAAGCACAGATAGATCAAATTAGAGCACAGGTACAAACACTCATGACAGAGAGAGTGTTGGCATTTTTATTGTTTATGTTGTGCTTGTCATTGATGGACACACACTTGTATTGAGATCCCCTTTATATGTATGAGCTCATGCTCAACTGGTATGTTGTATACCAGTCTCTAGACTAGTGATTTTGCAGAATGTGTTTCCCGGTCTGAAGCGGCATGTCAACCCCAAGCAGTTCATAGATCCCAAGTGGTACGAGGGAGAAAAGCAGCACAACACATTCTTACCAGTCTTCATTTTTGTCAAACCGGCAACCAGTATTTTGTATGAATCGGTAATACTCTGTGATGAGTAACCAATCGACATTTTGTGATGAGTTACCAATCCACCGATTGTTTGACAGTGCCGACACATTGATGGTGCTTTTTGTGTCATGTTACTAAGTATGTCTAGATTCATTGAACCTAGGAAATTGTAATGTAATCCTATTGGACCGACATGAAATCAGATTTCTTTAAAAGGACATCATGTCTAGGGTTTTATGTTGTTGCTAAAAGGGTTAATGTTGAGCTAGGGTTTAAGGTGGAAGTTGAGAACGATCTTATTGGAGAAGATCAAGTTGTAACTATGAGAGAGAGAGAGAGAAGACTAAAGTAATGCTGGAATGCATTAGCTGTGAGCAATACTGGATCTAACCAAGCAGTTTGTGCTATTAGATAGATCAAACACTTGTTGATTACTCACATCTTTGACAAGTCTGTAGCCCTTAACCGGGTAGGCCTCAAAGCCTTTATAAAATCCTCTAACAAGGTGGTTCACACATGTGGATCAAAAATCCTCTAACAAGGTAGTCTTTAATCAAACTTATCTCCTAACAGAGATTGAGATTCCTAACAGGATCCATTCTAGTGAAGAACATTGTAAGACCTTAACCGGTCCGACCTTAACTGGTTTGGTTTCTATTCTACAGATAGTGACTTGTGAGTTCCATCTCACCGTGGTTTTTTCGAGTTGGGTTTCCATGTCAAATATCTTGTGTTATGGTTGTATTGATTTTGTGGGTGAATTCTTTATTCACATTTTGGTTTGCATTTGTGGTAACCGGTTTGACTGTCAGACTGCTTTACCGATTTATCTTTAGACTGTGTAAGTGTTTTAGTGCAATAGTTTTTGGCATACTAATTCAACCCCCCCATCTTAGTATTCATCAATTGGTATCAGAGCCTACCTTTCTATAAGTTTAACCACTTGGAAAGAGATATGGGGGAATACACCTTGAGGGAACTTACTCAACGACTCACTAAGTCTGAGAAAGCCTATGATGATCTTATGGTCAAATACAAGGCATCTGAAGCAAAAAGAAGAGAACATGTAGAGAGGCTGATGGAACTATCTAAAAGTAGTTCTGAAGATGAAGCTAACATGGAGGCCATGATTGCTGAAGTGAATAAACTAAATGATTCAAACTCCAATCTGAAAAAGGAGTTGGAAGGACTGACTATTCAATTTAGCCAAGAGCTTGAGAACCGGAGAAAGGCTGAAGATCTAGTAAAAGATAGAGATCATGAGATCTCCAAGTTGAAACAAGAGATTAGTGCACTAACTGCTCGCCTTCATGAGAGCAGAATGGAGAAAGAAGACATGCAAGGAGAACTGAACATTGCCATCTCTGAAAATGCAAGTCTTATGGAGACAAACACTGCTATTTCCAAAGAACTCTTTGAATCAAAGGAAATACTAGCTAAGTTTGGCAAAAGTACAGTCAGGCTAGAGCAAAAGCTTGAGTCATCTAGACCGGCAAAGAATACCAATGGTCTTGGTTTTTCTGGACATGAGGAAGGAGAATCCTCAAGAACAAATGCTGAAGCATCAAAGAAGCAACCGACACTCAAAGGAAAAGGTAAGCAAAAATTAAAACCTATTTGCTTTAACTGTCTTAAAGAAGGACACACTGGCAATGTATGTAGGAGCAAAGCCTACAATAATTTTCCTTATTTTATCAACAATGTACCTAGATCCAATAAGTTCAATGGTCATTGTTATGCATGCAACAAGTTTGGGCATAGAGCATTTGAATGCAGGCCTATAATGGATAACACTGGAAGATATCCTCAAAGGACCCAAGGAACTGGTCCTGAACCTTTTATGAACTGGAACCACAACTGGTTTAATGCCTTCAATCATCAGTCAAGAAGCGGTGGTCATCAAGCGGCAACCGGATGGAGAGAAAGTTGTATGATCTGTCATGGTCATGGTCACATTGCTGTAACATGCAGAAGGAAGAATGGAAACATGTACAATGGACCTTGGAGAGCACCTAGACTTGTTTGCTATCATTGCAAAAAATTGGGTCACATTGCAAGATTTTGCAGAAGCAGAAAAAGTATATCTGATGATATACCGGTCACTCAGGAAGGAGAAATAGATGTTGAAAAAGTACAAGGAGACATGAAGAAAACATGGAAGAAGAAACCAATATTGTCGGAAGAGGAACCAGTTTCTGCACCTAGTGTGGAAATATCGGAACTAGCAAGCTAAGCCTCAAAGGCTTAGGGGCAGCAAACGGGGAAAAGCTTTCGAACCCCCGGTTGACACTAGTAAAAGACCTTAATCGGTATGCGATACCCATTGCTTGGCAGAAGACCGAAGATGATAAAAAGTCAAATTAGGGTTTACGTCCTAATAGAGGAGCATTAATGATGGTAGGTGAGAGACATGTATAAATGTATTTTTCAAATCATTTCTCACTATCTGTTTTCGAGTGAAGAAAAGTTTTCAAGTGCAAAGTGAAGAAAAGGTGATTTGAGCTTAGATTTCAAGAAATTGGATAACCTTGAAAGAGATTCAAATCTAGTGTGCAAGCGGTAGTGGAGAACACAAAGTGGTGATTTGGCATCCGATGGAGAGTGAAGTGAAGCAGAATCAGGAAGCCCTAAATTCGTGTTTGAAAGGTATTTTTTGTGTTCTTTAAATACTCTTCAATGGCTTCCGCATCTCATACTAGTTCAAGTACATCCATTGAGTCAGAAAGTTTCATTGAAAGGAAGTCCAAGTATAATGCTTTATCACAAGTTCCAGTTGGAGTCATAGTCGAAGAAGGAATTTACGATTATATTGATTGCAAAATAGAAGACCTAGGGTCTTTAGCCATTCATACTCAGTTGGGTCTATTTTGTGGAAAGGACAAAAGGATCAAACCAGAATTTAGTGCCATAGAGAAGAAGAAATTCCACAACGCAGTATATTTCCTGGAAGACTTCACAGAGGATCACATCAGGATCATCTTGAGCAGAGTCCATGGTGACAAGATGTACCTGGAGAGGACGCATGATATCATGCCTCAGGCAATTCATGTAGTCACCAGTTTCTGCAACACAGGGGAAGTGCCAGCCCTGAGAAAAGTGAGAAAAATGGAAATGACCAAGCTCACCAGTTCAACAAGTGATTCATGGGGTATGACAGTCAATCCTATCAAGGACGATCTAGTGAAATACGCCTGCATGGTGATAGGCTACAGAACATTCTCAGCCAGCAGGATTAATTATGTATATGTTGCAATGGTAAATGCCTCTTACCGAATGATAAAAGAGGATGCATCTTTTGACTTATGCACTGGCATGCAGAGGCAACTCCTGCTAAATCTTAAGGCAATCAAGAAGGACAACTCACTAAGGTTTAAGTTTGGACAACTACTAGTAGGGTTGTTCTTTTATTTCCAAGACTACTTTCCGGGTGTAGGAGATGTCCAGTGGTCATCTGACCAACCGGTAAGCAAGCAGATAAAGGAAAGCGTGCAAGCCATTGGAACCGGCTACCCTGAGGTATTGAACAAATACTTTGATGAGTTCAGAAAAAAGATGAGTCAGAGGGTAAGAATCTCAGGTGACATAGTGAAGAAATATGAAGATGACATCTGTTTCACTATTCAGGTGGACAAATGTTTAATGGAGGCTGTTGAGCCTAGAATGGAGGAAGTGGAGCCTATCGACTATGAAGTCATGTTTGACATGCTGGAAGGGTATGCTTCAACCCTTATTGCCTCGCCTCTTGATCCTAAGGCCAAGAGGACCGGAACCTATTTGGAGAGGATTGCACCAATTGAAGAACCATCGGTAAAGAAAGAAAAATAACCGGCAGCTAAGAAAGCTAAGGTAGTGCCTGTAGCATTGGCACCAGCTGCCACTGCAACTCCAAGAGTGACCAAGCGATCACCGGCAAAGAAGAAACTGGAGGTAACACTGGCAAAAGTCTTTGAAAGAAAGAGGAAGACTAAGGCAAATGAACTGAACTCCAAAGAAACTGAGTCTGATGAACAACCAAAGAAGGCTAGATAGACAAAGAAGATGAAGAAGAATGAACCAACAGCATCCGCACCAGTAAATATAGATATCTCCTCATACAAACCTTTGACACATTGTCAAAGAACAATAAAAAATATTAGGAGAAAGTTACTTCATGATTTAATAGATTATTATGATGAATTCAATAGTGAGGAAAAAGATGAAGTACTACAGGAAATCATTCTTTATTTAAGTAAAAATGACCGGTCACCATCAGAGATTAAATCTCAGACACTGGATTTATTATTTAAAGAATTAGATAATAAATGGTGCATTGCCATTGAAAAGGAACAGGAGATTAGGGAGAAAGTTTTTGCACAGTACTTCCCCGAACTCTCAAATTCAGAATTATTTGATGCCCTGGATCAAAATAAAGGTCTCTTCTTCACAAGGAGAAGAAGACTCTGGTTGTTGGAGGGGAGAGTTGATGATGTTGAAAAAGATACACATCAGCATATGGCTCATGCTATTAGCTCTCACAAAGCATGAATGTCCAACCTCCAAGCGGAAAAGGAACCGGTTATTTCCAAACTGAATGAGGTCTTTGATGAGGAAGGAAACCTAGTGGAAGAACCAATCGACACCATCGATGTCAATACCCTGGATGTAGAAGATGTCACTCAGGACATACCTTCTAAGGGAACAGAACAGGGGCAATAGGCCAATCAGGGTGGTGAACAAGCTGAGGACACACAACAAGTGGCAAAGGAACAGGAAGAGAAAAAGAAGAAGGATGAAGATGAGAAACAGAAGAAAGAGGAAGAGAAGAGAAGAGAAGAAGAGGAGAAATGGAAAGATGAAGAAAAGAAGAAGCAAGAAGATGACAAGAAAAAGAAAGAAGAAGAGGATAAGCAAGAAAAGAGAAAGAAGGAAGAAGAGGAGAAGAAAAAGAAGGAAGAGGAAGAGAAGAAGAAGAAGGAAGCGGAAGAGAAGAAGAAGAAGGAAGAGGAAGAACAAAAGAAGGAAGCAGAAGAGAAGAAGAAGAAGGAAGAGGAAGAACAAAAGAAGAAGGTAGAAGCAGAGCAGAAGCAGAAAGAAGAAGAAGACAAGAAGAAGATGGAAGAGGAAGAGAAGAAAGAGAGAGAAGAGAAAGAGAAGGAAGAGAAGGAGAAGAAAAAGAAGGAAGAAGTAGACAAGACAACTGAAGCAATGAAGACCACACAGATGGAAACTCCTAAGGCAATCGGTAGCCAAGCCAAACCGGCTGCTATCTTGAGCTCCATTGATCTCCAATCTGCAAGTGAGTCTGAGCTTATGCAGAGCATCAAGGTTGCCCAAGAGCACCTTGAAGGCATTTGCAGGAAAAGAGAACAAGATATTATTCAGGTGGTTGTAGACACACTTACCAGTTTAATCCTCGGTACTAATCTTCCTGACACTAAATCATCACTAGCACAACTCAAACTTCTGTGTACTGTAGTGAATGATCAGGTGTAGAGTCTAGAAGAAGCAATAGAGGCCAATGTAAAGAAAGAGCACCAAAAGGCTCTTAATGTTTCTCTAGTGATGAAGTTGAATGAGCTTAGGACTGAACTGCTAAAGGATCAAAAGGACATAAGGAATGCCTTGGATGAGGGAAACTTGCTACTCAGCAAAATCTATCAACCTCATCTATTCTGTGATGATGTGCTAGCCAAGAAGCAACAACTTCAAATGGACTTACAGTCTTACTTGGGCACATTCAAGACTCCTTATGACTCCTTTGCAGCATATGGGCAAACCGTTCACCGGTTCCAGATCCAGTCAGCCAAGATGGAGCAAGAGATCAGCACACGGTCTCGGAATTTGCAGGAGCTTCAACTAGTATTACTTCCATGACTGCAAATTCTTTAGAAGTGTTATATGAACCTGGATGCCCTGGCAGTCACACACGAACTAAGCACAATAGATGCCATGGAGGAACAGGTATCCCAGATGCAGATAGAGAAAGAAGTGGCAACCTCCCTACTTGATTTTTGGTCCCTATCCATGAAACAATTTTTGTAGGACTATAAAGTGGTTTTGGAAAAGTATTATTCATTATTGTCATAAACTCTTTTATATATATATGGAAACAGGTTTTTCAGCGGTACTTTGTCATTGTTGGCAAAGGGGGAGAAGTATATCTGGTTTTTGGTTTTAAAATTTTGAAATTTTGATATATCAGGGGAGAAGTATATCAGGGGGAGAAGTATCTGTTTTGAAATTTTGATATATGTTATATGCTCTGATGATTATGCTCTGAATGCAAAATTTACTATACACTCTATTGATTAAGGGATAGTGTATATGCTTAGGGGGAGCAATTTTGTTAATGGCAAGTTTTTGTTGTAAAACACTTAGATGTCAAAATTTTATTTCCCTAAGTGTTGCCATCAATGCCAAAGGGGGAGATTGTTGGCATTTTTGTTGTTTATATTGTGATTTTCATTGATGGAGACACACTTGTATTGAGATCCCCTTTATATGTATGAGCTCATGCTCAACCGGTATTTGTTCCAACCGGTACGTTGTATACTAGTCTCTAGACTAGTGATTTTGCAGAATGTGTTTCCCGGTCTAAAGTGGCATGTCAACCCCAAGCGGTTCATAGATCCCACGGTACGAGGGAGCAAAGCGGCATAACACATTCTTACCACTATTCATTTTTGTCAAACCTGCAACTGGTATTTTGTATGAACCAGTAATACTTTGTGATGAGTAACCAACCGGCATTTTGTGATGAGTTACCAATCCACCGATTATTTGATGGTGCCGACACATTGACGGTGCTTTTTGTGTCATGTTACTAAGTATGTCTAGATTCATTGAACTTAGGAAATTGTAATGTAATCCTATTGGACCGACATGAAATCAGATTCCTTTAAAAGGACATCATGTATAGGGTTTTAAGTTGTTTCTAAAAGGGTTAATGTTGAGCTAGGGTTTAAGGTGGAAGTTGAGAACTATCTTATCGGAGAAGATCAAGTTGTAACTATGAGAGAGAGAGAGAAGACTGAAGTAATGCTAGAATGCACTAGTTGTGAGCAATACTAGATCTAACCAAGTAGTTTGTTCTATTAGATAGATCAAACACTTGTTGATTACTCACATCTTTAACAAGTCTGTAGCCCTTAACCGGGTAGGCCTCAAAGCCTTTGTAAAATCCTCTAACAAGGTGGCTCACACATGTGGATCAAAAATCCTCTAACAAGGTAGTCTTTAATCAGACTGATCTCCTAACAGAGATTGAGATTCCTAATAGGATCTGTTTTGGTGAAGAACATTGTAAGACCTTAACTGGTCCGACCTTAACCAGTCTGGTTTCTATTCTACAGATAGTGACTTGTGAGTTCTATCTCACTGTGGTTTTTCCCAGCTGGGTTTCCACATCAAATATCTTGTGTTATGGTTGTATTGCTTTTGTGGGTGAATGCTTTATTCGCATTTTGGTTTGCATGTGTGGTAACCGGTTTGACTATCAGATTGCTTTACCGATTTATCTTTAGACTGCATAAGTGTTTTAGTGCAGTAGTTTTTGGCATACTAATTCACCCCCTCCCCTCTTAGTATTCATCAGAGTGACAGGGCTATTAGGAGACAACAAGATACTCAGGGTCTCCTTGATCATATTCAGTAGGTTGGATCAGACACTCTCTCAGCAAATACTATTAGAGCACTAGTTCGGAATGGGAAGGAGACTTCCCATTAGCGACGACTATATGAGGATTTAGTCACGAAGAGCCATAGAGAAGGTAGCTATCATACCACTATGATGATGGATACTAGCAGCGGTGGAGTCATGGGACCTCCTCAAAGGAGTGGTGATCATGTGAGATAGGCATCTGGAGGATCTTCTCGCCCACGGCCATAGAGACGGATAGAGTCAGGTGGTAGTGGTACAGGACATCCTTGACTTGACTTTTTATTGATGAGGCACTTGTACTTTTGATTTGATATCATTGTATACTTGGAATTTTATTGATTTATGATGATCTATATGCAGACATGGACTCTATATTATGATTATCTATATGCATTGATTATATGGATAATGTTACGATCTTTTATCTTCATTACGATGATGCTTTATATGATGATGCAATGATAAATGTTTTTTAATTTTGAAAATGCAAATGAATGATTATGTAATATGTTATTCAAATGTTTTTGATTTTTTATATGTAATGCTTATAATGATTATGAATCTAAGTGCAAAGATGTAACTAAATGTTCTTTAATGAAATGATAATGCAAATACTATGAATCTAAGTGCAAAGATGTAACTAAATGTTCTTTAATGAAATGATAATGCAAATACTAATGATGATACACTACATGATTAATGAAATGCACTTAATTGAATGCAAACTAATGCAATGATTAAAATGCAACTAAATGAAATGGATGATGATTAAAATGATTCTAAAAATGAATGCACCTATAATGATCAAATGAAAATTGTTTTTGTTTGTCCAAGCATACTCAATATTTTTCGTGACCATTGATCTGTGAATCAAATGAGATGCTTATAATGTAGCTGACATTGGATGATTATAATGCAGATGAATAATGAGCTAATCTAAAATGATCTAACTAAAAATGATACTACCATTCTTCATATTTTATCTTGTAATAGTGCTTGATTTCATCATTGAGATTTAAAATGTTTTAAGATCATACAAGCAACTTGACATAAAGATTCAAGCTGACCTAAGTATTTCTTACATGGATTTTGATATAGCAAGTTAATACAAGCAACTTGATATAATGAATCAAGTTGACCTGAGTATTGCTTGCAAAATAGATTATCCCCTTTCATGCATGACTCGGAACGTCCTCCTTGATCTTTTACCGATCATATCCTTAGAGAAGTACATACCTTAATAAGAGATAAACCACAAACAACAATCAAAGAAAATAATCATGCCCCATCATAGCTTCTCTAGTCATGGACATCCTTGAGTCGCATAGAGTACATGATTAGCAATAAAATCAAGAAATAAACACTGAATCTTGCATACCATTAACATGTTCTAATGGTCATTAACTGATATAATCATCTTGATGAATGACCTTTGATAATCTTTTATTACTTGCTGGTCGATTCTTCATTTTCTGAGTTTCACGATTTAGTTGTCATAAGATGCCTTGACCTTCGCTACTTTGTTGCTTGTTATCTGTTTCAAAACCCTAGGTGTTTTTGGTTTTTCTAAGTTTTTCGAATGTTTTGGATTTTCAAAGATTCAAAAGATCACCTTAGCAAAAGGAATTAGGATTTTGCCCCCAGCGGAAACAAAATTTATTATGGATGTATGAATTGATCAAGATCCAAACCATGGTGGGATACAAATGCAGATTGATTGATTATGATAAAATATAAGATAGTGACTACGACAAGTATGTCAAAGATTGATAATTGTTGGTAAGCTGCATATTTTCTGCTAATGGTTCAGATCAATGGATGCAAAAGATGAAATGGATGAGATAGGATAGATGGAAGCGATAGATTAGATATGATGGAGTGGATAGGTGCGCAAAGCAATCTCATAGATGGAAGGACTCACTTTTTAGATAATGCCTGTTTACCAGGTTTTCACCATCTAAATTTATTGCATTTTTTTCTTCTCTTTTTTTTCATTTTTTCTTTCTGTTTTCACTTTTTTATGCTTTTTAGGGATTTTCTAGTTTTTTTATTTTTACTGATTTCTTCATGAATTTATATGCTTTTTATTGATTTTTTTTTAGGACATTATATCTCAAGCATAGAACTTCTTGAGATGAATAGAATTGATAGGTTCATCAAACCAATCACCTTCAAGGGTAGATAACTTGTATGCTCTTGAGCCATATGTTGCTACTATGACAAAAAGTCCTAGCCAATTTGGTTCAAATTTACCCTTCTTTTCCCGGTCTTGTTGATTTCTTGGATTCTCCCTTAGAACTATATCTCCAATTTGAAAAATGTGTGGCTTGACTCTATGATTATAACTTCTTGCCATTCTCTATTGATATACTTTCAAATGATTTGTTGCATTTTGGCAACGTTCCTGGATCAGTTCAAGTTCTTGGAGTCTAGAGACTCGTTGTTCTTCCTCTGGTATAAGGCCTTTCAAGGAGACCCATAGAGAAGGTATCTCTACTTCTATGGGTAATATGGCTATTGATCCATAGACTAAGCAATATGGAGTTTCCGCCATTGGTGTGCGGATGCTGGTTCAGTATGCCCAAAGAGCAGGATTTAGTTGAATGTGCTAGTCCTTTCTAGCTTCATTGACTATTTTCTTCAAGATTTTCAAGATAGTCTTGTTTGATGCCTCAGCTTGACCATTTTCTTGTAGATAATATGGAGTAGAAAACCTATGTTGGATATGAAATTGCTCACATAGTTCCTTCACATCTTGATTCTTAAATGGTCATCCATTGTCAGTGTTAATGGTCATAGGAACTCCATAGCGAATGGTATTACATTATTCACACATTACATATCCATATCCCATACCTATGACCATGATGATCTACAATGAGATCTTAAATCATATATATACAAACCCTCAACCATAAACAATTAGGTCGGCCACCAAACAAATTATATAATTACAAAACATGTCGGTCTTAGATGAAACAAATAATATCCAACTTATAAGACATCCCGAAAATATATTGAGAGGTCCAATCTACATGTTACATTAAGCTGGTCCATAACATAGATCAACTGAGACCCATTATAGGTCCACATGCTAAAGAAATGATCCCAATCTGCTAATTCTCGAATATGATCACCATCAACATTCTGAATCTCCACCAAAAGCTGCACCAACACCACTTATGCATATCATCAAATATCATCAAAGCTTTGTTGGTGAAACCGTCGCCGAAACCACAAACCAAGCTTCCAAGCAAATAGGATAGCATCCGATCACCAGATCAAAACCAAGTGACTAAATATGAACATGAGTAGCATGAATAAGCCAATTTCATAACCAAATCATACCAGAGAATACCAAATCATGCCAGATCCAAACCAACCCAAAACCACACAATCTACTGGGACCAGAAGGGTGTCGGTAAAGCATCCAAAACAACTAGTGTTGAAATCAATGACAAAACATCAATGCAACACATAATCAATTCCTCCAAATGGCCAACAATCTCCCCCTTTGGTATTGATGGCAATGCTAGATGTAAAAACATCTAAGTACCAAGAAATACCAAACAAGTCTCCCCCAATGGAAGACAACCAACAATCTCCCACTCAAATATATAGAAATGAAGTTCTGAAACAAAGACCAAACTCCCCCTTTGAATAATATCTTTGTAAAGCTCTAAATTACACATATATCTCTCCCCCTAATGTATACAACTCCTTAAGTTTTTCACATCAGTATCTCTCCCCCTTTGACATCAATGCAAGAAATCTGACAAAAATATCAAAGCAAAAACATAAACCACTGAATTACAAGGTTAACTACTCTCCCAGAGTAGTAGCATCCCCAGATCAGTGCCAGAATGAATAATCTCTAATAATACATACCAGATTGATGCCAAAAAGAATCAATCAATTCTCTGTCAAAGGGGTAGAAACTACTAACCTTTCTCCCAGGTACTCAAACAATTCTTTAGGCAAAAGTTTAGTGAAAATATCTGCAATCTTCTCTTTAGGAAAAGGTTTAGGTACTCAAATGATTATTTAGGCAAAGGTTTAGTGAAAATATCTGCAATCTGATATTACATTATTCACACATTATATATCCATCAATAGCAACAGAGTTATCACAGTGAATATCTACTAGTCTAGTGTAATGCACTTTGATATCTTTCAACATTTGCTTCATCCATAGAACCTGTGTACATTTAGTAGCAGTAGCAACATACTCATTTTCAGTAGTAGATAAAGAAGTACATGATTTCTTCTTGTTGATCCATGAAACCAACTTCCTTCCAAGAAAGAAAGCTCCACTAAGAGTACTTTTCTGGTCATCAACATCTCCAGCCCAATCAACATCTGTATATGCACATAAAGTAAAATCATCATCCTTAGGGTACCACAAACCATATTCAAATGTACCTTGCAAGTATCTAAAAATTATTTTCACCACACTCTTATGATTTTCTCTAGGATCACTCTAAAATTTAGATGCAATACAAACAACATTCTTTATGTTAGGCCTAGTCTGAGTCAAATAAAGTAGACCTCCAATCATAGATTTGTATCTTGTAGGATTTACCGGTGCAGAAACATCTTTCCTTGTCAATTTCTCACTTGTAACCATAAGAGTACTTACCGGTTTATAATCTCCCATACCAGATTTCTTCAACAATTCCCTAGCGTACTTAGTTTGATAGATGAAAATACCTTTGTTAGTCTAAGTAAAATGCAAACCTAAGAAAAATTTCATTTCCCCAATCATAGACATTTAAAATTCTTTCTCCATATTCTTAAAAAATTCCATTCACAACTTATCTTCACCTCCAAAAATGATGTCATCAACAAATACTTCAATAATCAATATATCATCATCGGTGACCTTATAATATAAATTACTGTTAGCATTACCCTTAGTAAAACCAAGCTTCAAAAGATATTTATCCAACCTTTCATACCAAGCTCTAGGTGCCTATTTCAATCCATATAAAGCTTTCCTTAACCTGCAAACCATGTTTGTATCATTTGAAAGTGAAAAACCATCAGGTTGCTCAATATAAACTTCCTTATTAAGATCCCCATTCAAAAATGCACACTTAACATGCATCTGATTAAATTTGTAGTTTTTATGGGTAGCATAGGCAAGAAATAATCTTACAGCTTCAATCCTAGCTATAGGTACAAAAGTCTCACCATAATCAATTCCTTTCTTCTAAGAATATCCTTTACAAAACAATCTAGCCTTATTCCTTACAACTTGACCATCCTCATTCAATTTATTCCTAAAAACCCATTTAGTTCCAATAACATTCTTATTTTTAGGCCAAGGAACTAAAGTCCATGTGTTATTTTTCTCAATCTGATCTAATTCTTCTTCCATAGCTTTCAACCAATATTCATCTTTACATGCTTCAATTACTGATACTAGTTCAACTTGAGAAATTAAACATACCTCATTAGTTTCCAATCTTCTTCTTGTCATCACTCCATTGTTCTTATCCCAAATGATCCGATCTTCTGAATTATTTAATCTCACATACCTAGGAGTCTTCTAACTCTTTGTTCCTCTTCCTAGTTCTTCAGTTACTGTTGAATTTTATGATACTGCTGGAGTAACTAGTTCAACACTCTATTCCTATAAAGGTGCTACCATTTCATATATAATCATTTCCACTGTCAATTCTTGCTCATAAACTCTGATTTGACTTCTATTCAACTCATCCACCTTGACATTAGCACTCTCCACAATTCTCTGCAATCTCTTGTTATAACATCTATATGTATTGCTTTCATTAGAATAACCAAGAAATATGCCTTCATCACATCTAGGATCAAATTTTCCAATGATATTATCTCTTCTGATATAACATTTACTACCAAATATTTTAAAATACTTAACTGTAGGTGTATTGCCAAACCATAATTCATAAGGTGTCTTACCGGTTTCTCCTTTGATATGTACTTTGTTGAATGTATAAACTGATGTGCTCACTACTTCTCTCCAGTAGATATGAGGTAGACTAGCTTCCATCATCATTGTTCTAACAACATCCAAGATAGTTATGTTCTTCCTTTCCACAACTCCATTCTGCTGAGGTATCCGGGGAGCTAAAAATTGTCTCCTTATACCATGCTTCTCACAAAAGTTATTAAACTCACCAGATGTGAATTATTCACCATGGTCTAACCTTTAAAATTTAATCTTCAATCATGTCTCTATCTCAACTTTAGCTTTAAAGATTTTAAAATTTTCAAAAGATTCAGATTTCTCCCTTAGAAAAGTAACCCACATCATTCTAGATAATCATCAATGATTAGCATGAAATATCTATCACCTTGAAATTTTTTAACTCTAGCAGGGCCACACAAATAAATATGAATAAGATCAAGAACATCATTAGATTTATCTTGTATACTCCTAAAAGAGGTTTTGACCTGTTTACCCATTTGACATTCTTTACATACCGAATTATAGGGCTTCACAATCTTAGGTATATCTCTAACTGCCTTAGATGAACTGATCTTTACAATGCAATAAAAATTCACATAACATAGCCTCTTATGCCATAGCCAACACTCATCAATTTGTGTAATATTACATGTCTTCTCACCAAAATTCAAATGAAATATATTACTTTCTATCTGTGTACTGATTGCAATCTCCAAACTAGATCTGTTAATGATTTTGCATTTTCCATCCTTGAACTGAAATTGACATTCCTTATCCACCAATTATCCTACACTCAAAATATTATGCCTTAAACCTTCAACATAATAAACATTATTAGTATTGTTCTTACCATCCAATTATATAGTTCCTTATCCTTTGATCATACATGCTTTGTCATCTCCAAATCTAACCAGACCACCATCAAATTCTTGCAAAGATAGAAACTTCCCTTTATCTCTAGTCATATGATGTAAACAACCACTATCAATTACCCATTCATCCTTGTATTCAATTTTAGAAGCAAGTGCCTTCTCTTCAGGTACATTCTCTTCTAGTGCCATAACATCTTCCTTGATAGCCAGGAACACCCATTCCTTCCCATTGTCAAAACCACTAGCAGAGTCTTCTGTCGGTTCATCATCAGAATCAGTAATACCTTCCTCATCCGCTATGTAGCATGATTTGTCTCTATTTTTCTTGTACTTATACTTGTTTTGATATCCAGGGTTAGGCTTAAATGATCTTCTTACTCTTTCTTAAAATCTTGAATTCCTTTTAGGACATCTAGATGCAAAATGACCAATCTTATTACATGCAAAACATTTAAAATGTGCTTTTCCTTCATATTTACTTCCTATCAGTCCTTTAGGTACTCTTCTAGAAAATAGTGCTTCAAGTTTCTCAAAATCATCATCTTGTCTCTTCATATCATCCAATTCCTTTGCATATAAAGCTTTCTAATCTTTCTTACCGGTTGATGATGTAGATGCATGAAAAGCAGGTTCAGACTTCATAGCTCTAGAAGGTTCAAATTCTTCAAGCTCAAAAGCAGATAATTTCCCAGCCAAGGAATCTCTATTAATAGAAGTATTAGCCATTGTTCTCAATTCATTAATTGCAGTAGCCTACATCTTGTAAGCTGGTGGTAGGGCTCTCATAATTTTAGAAACAATTACATCTTCACTTAGAGTTCCACCACAAAATTGAATTCCCATAACAATCTCATTTACCCTTTCCATGAATGCAATAATCCTTTCATCTTCTTCCATCTTTAGATTTTCATATCTCACCCAATAACCATCAAGTTTAGCAATCTTCATAGTAGGGTCAGCTTCATTAAGAGTCTCCAACTTATCCCATATAGCCTTTCCAGATGATTTTTTGGTTAATCCCATTATTTGTTGATCAGAAAGTGCACACAAGAGGGATTCTCTTGCTCTACAATCATTCTCAAGCTCCTTATCCAATTTTTCTAGAGGAGGATTTCCAGATGCCGGATTATAAAGTGTAACGATCTCCCAAATCTCCTTACCAAGACATCTCAGATGAGTCTCCATCCAAATCTTTCATACTGTGTAATTTATTCCATCAAGCCTAAAAATATCTCTCTGAAAGATAGCTCCAGATGAACTAGATGAACTTGAACTGTTAGTCACCATAGGATCTTTCTGAAGTGGTTACGCTTTCTAGAGAGAGGACCAAAGCTCTCATACCAATTTTTAGACAATTCAATTAACCAAAAGACAATTGAGAGGGGGCGGTGAATCAGTTGTCACAAATTACCAAAACATTTAGTAATTAAAACTTTAATATTGAAACCCAAAACATTAATATCGTAATGCTTAAACCAAATACTAGAATAACACATAAACCAATTAAGGATAAACTATAATCAGAGAATAAATACCATCCACATGACACCAAAATTTATACGTGGAAAACCCGGTAAAGGGAAAAACCATGGTGGGAAGCCTACCCACAGTCAGATAATACTTTTGCAGTAAGTATGTGAATTAAAATTGAGGGGCCTGCACTTGCAGGAAGGCCAACAACCTAGAGCACACTGATCATCACAAAATGAGTCTCACTAACTACATACAAATCCAAACTATAATCCAGAAGAATGAATGAACTACAAAGATATCATCTCCTATGCCTAAGTATAGTTCTGGTTAATTTCAATACCGAAGGACTAAATCCTCTTACATAAACCCAACTCGATCTCCAATGATCGACCAAATCCTTTGCCTAAATGATATTACATTATTCGCACATTACATATCCATATCCCATACCTATGACCATGATGACCTACAATGAGAGCTTAAATCATATGTATACAAACCATCAACCATAAACAATCAGGTCGACCACCAAATAGATTACATAATTACAAAATATGTCGGCCTTAGACCAAACAAATAATATCCATCTCATAAGACATCCCAGAAACATATTGAGAGGTCCAATCTACACGTTACATTAAGTCAGCCCATAACCTAGATCAACCAGGACCCAATATAGGTCCACATGCTAAAGCAATGATCCCAATCTGCCAAGTCTCGAACATGATCACCATCACCATCTTGAATCTCCACCAGAAGCTGCACCAACACCACTTATGCATATCATCAAAGATCTTCATCAAAGCTCTATCGGTGAAACCCTTGTCGGAACCACAAACCAAGATTCCAAGCAAACAGGGTAAAATCCGATCACTAGATCAAAACCAACTGACTGAATATGAACATGAGTAGCATGAATAAGCCAATTCCATAACCAAATTATATCAGAGCATACCGAATCATGTTGAATCCAAACCAACCACAAACCACACAATCTACCAGGACCAGAAGGGTGCTGGTAAAGAATCCAAAATAGCTAGTGTTGACATCAATGACAAAACATCAATGCAACACATAATCAATTCCTCCAAATGGCCAACAATACAATTATTCACCACTGCATATATCCTCTGCTAAATTTTTATTCGATATGGTGGTAGATGATTCCTCTGTTGTAGTCCTCCCTATTCTTTCATTGGGCACTGATTGGTGTAATGCTCTCCTCCACATATATAGCATCCCCCTGGGGGTCCTCTCTTTTTTATCCCTCTATTATTCCCTTCACTATCCTTTTTATATTTATCCAAGCCCTTCTGATCCCCTTAATTATCTTGCTGACCTCCCTTAAATCCTTTACCATTTTTGTTACCTGACCAGTACTTGTCTCTCTTTCTTTTAAAAGTATGAGAAGGTTGAGACCAATTAACCTTCTTCCTATTTTTGTCCCTTATGGAATCATCCTTTCAGATCTTTTGTTTGTGTCAGATAACCTTCTCATAGGCTTTTTCCATGGTTGAAAGGGCTAAGACATCTACGAATCCCCCTATGCGGTTGTTAAGACCCATGATAAACTTCCTAATCTTATACTTTTCATCTGCTTGGAATTGGGGCACATACTTATGTAAGTGGGTAAACTTATCTCATTGAGCATGCATAGAGTTCCCCTTGTCTTAGACCCTAAAAGTCTGTCAACTTCTGCTCAAAGAACAATTGAGGCAGCCATCTTTGTCTAAAGATCTCTACTAATTTATCGCATGTCACATTGGTTGACTTTAAACCTAGCTTGGATTTCTTATTCTCCCACTAACTGACACCCTCTTCGGTCGGCTGGTAGGCCCCCCAAACTACTTTCATATTCTTGGTATGATCCTTGATTTTAAAATATTTTTCCATATTGGTTTACCATGTTGAATATCCTAGACAATTGAGAGGGGGGGTGAATCAATTGTTAATTACAAATATTTTACTTTTTCCACATAAACAGATCCAATAAATTAAACTTAGATAACTTAACCATAAGAAGATATAAACATGAGAAATTATACACATGAAACACCAAATATGATGTGGAAAACCCAAGAAGGGAAAACCATGGAGAATGCTAGTTCTCAATATGAAAACACCTATTAGCGTGACACCGATTAAGGTGATTTTTATAAAGGTGGCTCACTACCCAACAGAAGAAAGAATCCACCACTGAGGTACAACTGCCACACAACTGTGATGCCGAAAAAAACCTTATGCTCACTATTATCAGTACCAAATAGCATTAGCTGATAACCATACTAATCAACCACTTCACATCAAAAAGGATAGATATTCCTTTTCCAATCAAATTTCTTCTATATATTCTTCATTATAAGCATCCTTTATTTATACCGATGTCTAAAATAGAATTTTTCAAGTTGACCAAAGAGATAATGAAACATAATTTAAAATAGGTATTCACTAAACATTCTCGTGATAGATAGGAATGAGAAGTGGACCACACCACAACACATTATCGATCAGATCAACACATTATCAAAATACCACAATCACTAGAGCAAAATATAGAGCATTTAGGATCAACGAAACCCAGAATGGATATATCTAAATAACCACAACTCCAAGGCACACCATCATGTGCTGAATCAGAATAAAAAAGATAAATGCATGAATAACGTAAATCCAAAATCTTATTAACAAAACTAGAAATGTGGAGAAATGTGGAGCTTTGCAAACTCTACCAGAAAATATCATCACTACATATACTTCTGGACCACCAAAACACAAGAATAGTATCTCAAGGCAATATCCAATGACATACAAACACAGCCTAAACACATCTGCAACATATAAAAAATGCAGAGCAAAACCAGATACTAAAACATACAAACAATGTGTTGACATCAATGGCAATTAATGACAACCATACTGACACATCAAATATCTTCACATTTGCAACAATCTCCCTCTTTGTCACTGATGGCAATATTAATCAATGACAAACACAAACTCTCCAATCAATTCCAAACGTTTCCAAACTTCTCCCCCTTTGACATCAAAGACAAAGGTAAGTAACTGTAGACACCTATTTCTGTCCACTTGATTAAATTAATTTTATATTTGTTTAATTATCATTCATCCATCTATTAATTAAATTTGCATTTAATTAATCCTTTCTCTTTTTCAACTATTAATTAAATTAATATTTAATTAATTCATCCCACCCTCTTCTTCTATTAATTAAATAAATTATTCAGTTTATTTTATTTTATTCACTTAGCCAAATTTAGGCCATTAATTAAATAACTAAATCATATTTGTTTAATTAAATCCCATCTCTCACATTTAAATAAATAAATATTTATTTAAAAAATCCATCATCCACTTGCACTTTCTAGAAAATGCAAGTTGCATACTAATCCTTCTTCTAAATCATGACTAAATCCCAATCATTAGCCTAATCCCCTTCTAAGTATGTGCACATTCCTAAACAAAAGGATTAGAGAAGAGTCACATCTCAAAAAAATTTAAGGCTCTTACAAAGCATTAAAAGCCTTCTTCCCCCTTCCACAAGTTAACCCTCAATGTCTCCTCAAGCCTTAAATGCTTGATCCAACTAACCCACCTTTGACCCTTGGCTAGAGACTTATCCGTTAACCTGACCATCCATGTTAACCCTCATGTCTCTTCAATAATTTAATGCTTTGACTAAGGTAACCATTTAACCCTTGCACATTCCTTTATCCCTTGGATAAAATCTTTATCCATTAACCTAACCTTAACCCAACCATCTAGGGTAATCATCATGTCTCTTCAGGCATTTAATGATTTGTCACTCTCCTTTCAAGCCTTCTCATGTTAACACTTTTCAACATGTGATTGGGTTGAAGAGGAGTGCATGGATTGAGGATCACCCCTTCCTCAAGCAATCTTAACCCTTCCTCCATCAATTGAATCTCAACCCTTCATTTGCCTATTTCCTCTATAAATTGGACTCATTCTTTCATTATCAAGGTGCTAGACAAGTCTCTTTTATTTTAGCTACATTGGTCCCTCTCATATATCTTTTTCAATTAATAAAGTCTCACACACATAAGCATTTTAGATGCATTTTTAGATCATAATCTTATTATCAATTCAACAATTATTCATGTTAGCATAGCAATTACTTATCATAGCTTAACATTTTCATTATCATAGCATTTTCATGATCATACATCAATCATAATAACATTATCACTCTCATATAGATCTTAATTGCATAGCATATAGATCATCTTATCATAGCACTCATTCTTTAGGTTGTCATTCAGAAAGTCAAGTGCTTAATGATTTGAGAGAAAAACCATGACTTGAGAAATCCTTATAGATAGAGAACAATGGAACATCTTGGAAGGATTATTTTCTTAATTGCTCATGAATTACCTCCTTTACTATATAATGCTTCATTGACATGTTAGTTACTTTGTTCTTAATCAAATGATATTATAATTCTAGCATACATTTTGGTGCCCACCATGGGAACCATCCCCAAAAATTTTAACAATTTTCACACAGGTTGAAGTGCAAGTTTTCAATAGAGTCCCAAAACAGTGCATTGGTTGCAAATAGTGGCTCTTTGAATGTAAATTTTAGTGCATAGGAACTTTGTTATAGCGCATTGAAGGACCAAAGCAACACATATACACAAAGTTTCAGCGCATCCAAAAAATCTATCTTGGCTCTCTATCTTACTTTCTTTTAGCACATTTAGTCATCAAAATAGCACATAGAAGTTATTTAGTACCATATTTACTGCAAACTTTAGTGCTTACATGCTTTATTTTAGTGCATCTGCTTATTTTGATAGAATTTGAAAAATCTGAGGCTAATCTTTATTGTTTTGTTTTGCAAGTACCCAATACGCTGTCAAAGACTAGATTTAAAACCACTAATAATGCTAGCAGGGTTTTATTGATTTATTTTCCTTTGATCAAATTAGGAATCTAGCTTAATTAAAAGGTTAATAGATATTATTTCTGCTTTTTTTTGTGATAGGCCTATTCTCTCCCCTTAATTGGTTGACCAAAATGCTAGACTCACTTTCATTTATCGTATTAGGATAATATCTTTTAGCAGGCCTACCCTCCCGAGAAGCCCATAAGGTCGGTGAGAGGGGAACGACCTAAGTGGGAATGACTAATGCCAAGTATTCCAACCCACTATATTCAAATATGTCCATTGTGATAAAAATCACATCCAATGATAGTGTTCATTGATAGCCTTCCCCCAGTATCCTTGTGATGTGTAAAGCCTTTGTTCTAAAGGTTGGGAAGCCTCTTGAAATAGTTTATCATTGGTGCACCAAACAAAACCCTTACTACGAGCTTTAAGAGTAGAAGCCAAGCTAAGTCAGTTATCCAAACATTGTAATATCACAGTGTGGTGGGGAAGAATCCACCCCCAAGACACTCACCATGCATCTCCCAAAAAAATGATCCAGTTGAGAAGCAGTTCTCTTTGGTTCAACTTCTAGAAAAATGCAAAAAAATGGGTGCACCCTTGGGTGTGACAGGGCTATTTGAGGTGAAGGAGTATCAAGATGTGAGTTGTGGTATTATTAATGTCCCTTGAGAATAGAAGAGTCTAACTGATGTGTCTTTATTATTCGAACTAGTGAAAACAAAATAAATTTGAAAATATCCTTGAACTTACACTCATTGTTTAGATTATAAGGTGAAAAAAAATTGAAACTATTGTCTTATTGCTTGTTGTATTTTCAATCATTTTTCAGAAGACCATCCATTAAACAATCAAATTTTTCACTCAACACACTCAAATTGTTAAAATTTCTAGTTGCAGAGCAATTTAGTACATTAACAAGAAACATTAGCCCATACACCCAACATAACAGCACATCAAGATCTTCATTTAGTGCATAGAAGAAACATAGTGGCACACCTAGTGTCAATAGTAATGCATCTGACGAGCAAAATTTTCGACCTTCAAAACAATCAAAAAGTCAAATTAGTCCTAGTTTAACGCATACATAGGACCATTTGGCACATTTAGAGGAAATCTTAGCGCGTTAGAGGTCTAGATTAGTGCATACACTAAATATTTTAGCACATAAATCGTTTATCACCCAAGACAGAGAGCACAATTGTGATTTTCTTAGAAAACTAGGATCACTTTCAGATACCCTTTTCAGAGTTGGATCTCTTCACATCACAACATCAGTTTAAATATGGAGAAATTTCATTATTGCATTACCCTAGTCCTATCAATAGGAAGGGTCTTTCCTATTTAACTTAGGTATCTTATATTAAACTGGCACTCACAACAAAGTGTATATGGTGAAAATGGATAACAACAATGTTGAAAGACTAAATAGATTCAACCACAAAACCCTAGCCTAACAAAAACAAAGATCCACCATAACATACGAAGATTACCTAAGACAATGCAAATCAAATGAAATCACAAAGATTATACCATCACATGTCCAATAGGGTTTGAATTTCCATTCTTCCTATCTTCATTGATTTTTCTTGATATATTTGCTCTCAGATTTTATGTGCACAAGAGCTCAACAAAGAATGGAAATGTGGTTGCAAGTAGGCTTGATTGCATATGCAAGTTTGAAAGCGTAGTTGGGGTTGAATGCATAGTGAGGGTTTGATAATGAAGGAAGCATCTCCTTATATAGAAGACACTATAAGAAATTGAAGGATAAGATTGAGAGGTGTAAAAGAGGTTGGCTATGATTAGAGGGTAGGTAGAGAAAATAAGAAAATAATGAGAGGGGTAGGTAGTGTATGAATTAAGAGATGAATGACATGTGTCATAGGTAGAAAAGGTTAATGAATTAATTAAATAAATAAAGATTTATTTCATTAATAGAGGAAGTGGGATCAATTGAATAAATAAGATATTTATTTAATTTGGGGAAAGAATAATTTAAATAAATAAAGTATTTATTTAAATGAGAAATAAGGCTAGAAGAGGATAAATGAATTAATTAAATAAAGAAAGATTTATTTAATTAATAGAAGAATTACGATAAAGTAATTAAATAAATAAAGATACTTATTTAATTAGACATGACAATTTTAGGTGTCTACATTTTACCCCTCTTTGAGACAATGCAGCTTGTCGCGTTGTTTCAAAGAAGATAAGATGAACTGATACAAAGTTGCCGCAAGATGGGAATGATATGCCCCCTCGAGAGATTGGATGAAAATTTCTGAAAAGATCATAGACAATCTCTTGATAAGAAAGAAAGGGTAGAATGGACTGACCGGATAGAGTGATAGAGTCACATGATAATGAAGACTGACTCAGGAAACAAGGGCTAGGGCTAGGGCTAGGGCAGTCTATAAAATAGACCGCGAGGGGAATACATCATCATTGTCATCTACACATCCAAGACATCAGAGTGCAAAGAGAGAATAGAGCAGCAATAGTCATCAGCGATGGCATTGGTACATAGATTCGATTGCATTTGCCTATTTCAGAGGCCAGTAGATGTAGGAGAGTTGGTGAGTACCACAGAACCTCCTTGTACTTTATCGCATTAATTGTTGTCATTAATGCATTTTAGGTAGTGCAATAAATGCGCTTAAGGATAATGTCAAAAAATGCCAAAAATGTGTAGGTGTGTCTATGTTGGTGCTAAACGCGTCTGTGTTTGTGCTAGGCACGTCTATGCTGAGAAAAGCGTATGTGCCAAATGTGAGCACGTCTACGTTGTGCAGGCGCATTTGTGAAATGTGGGCACATTTGTGTAGGATAGGCGCGTCTATGTATTTCAGACGTGTCTGTGCAGAGCAGGCGTGTTTGTGCAGTATGTACGCATGTTTATGTCATGAAGGCGACTTTGTGTCAAAAATGTGCATTTGTGTCTTCTAGGGCAAATCGACAGTTCTGTGATGAACATACGTTGTCGATTGGATAAGTTGCTGAGAAGATACACTCAAGCAGGTCCTCTATGGAAGACTATGATAGCGAATAGGGCTAGGATTGACAATTCTATGATAGAACATACATTGCCAATTAGGAAACTACTCAAAAGGATACACTCAAGTAGAGGCCCTAGGATAAGATAGATCGAGGTACTTTGTGATGAACAGTGAGTACCAAGACATGGTACTTTGTGATGAACAGGGAGTACTAAATAGAGCAACACTTTGTGATGAACAAGGAGTGCAAATATGAGCAGCACTTTGTGATGAATAGGGAGTGCAAAAACACGTAGTACCACTAGGATAGAAGCAACACTTTGTGATGAATAGTGAGTGTCACTAGGATAGAAGCAACACCTTGTGATGAACAGTGAGTGTCACTAGGATAGAAAACAACATTTTGTGATGAACAGGCAATGCCACTTTGACTGACATAGTTGATTTGCTTGACTGCAGGAGTACTTGCCTATGCTAGAGTCACAGGAGAGATTCCCATCGACTTAGAGGTTACGACCAGAGTTGAAATTCGAGGACAGGGCTGCCATTGAGGTTATGGGTCTGCGATTTATTCTGTATGTGCCTGAGTTTTGGGTGAACATGGGGTTGCTGACTACACTGGCTAAGAGGTGGCATTCAGAGACTTGCACTTTCCATTTGCCAATGGGTGAGATGACAATCACCTTAGAGGATGTTTACAGGATTCTGAGGATACCAATCGATAGGGAGTTGATTCCCTATGACCGAGATGGAGACAGGGAGGCATTGAGACAAGTGTTTCAGGATCCGGGACTAGAGATGAGGGCTGGACATGTGGCATGGGACATGATGATAGCGATAGGACTGGCACTACCAGCAGTGCTAGGAGGAGTGATCAATGGGTTCCTGTGTCCAGACAGGGTGACACGAGGGTTGGCTGTGGGTTGGGGGAGCACCTTGGAGACACTAGTGACACAACATACCAGATATGCCTGGGGACCGTGCGTGCTGGCACACTTATACTATGAGCTTCATCAGTTTGTCTACCATGGATCTATAGGATTGGGCTGCAGAGTTACATTGTTACAAGTATGGGCATACGAGCATCTACCAGTGACATGGCCAATACATTTCAGAGGCTAGGGTCATGGACGTAGTTTTGTGCACTTGTATGATATGATTACCTCACATCCATAGATTGACAGTTGGAGCACTGGCGTCGAGTCCTTGATGAGGTTGACACTATGATATGGAGGCTGTATCAAGAGTGCAAACAGTGGGAGGATGATGCAGTGGATGTACCCTATACTTTTAGGAGCAGATATTTGATTGGGCGGATGCCCTATGTATTAGAGAGTCAGTTAATGGACAGGGTATGTAGGCAGTTTGGTAGGATCCATCGGATGCCACAGGGTTCTGGTATGTATGCGCGGACAGTGCGAGACCAGGCACACTTTGGGCCACTGTTATCAAATGATCAAGCCGTGATGCAGCTAGTAGAGATGGTGCCCGTGCCATGGGATATGTGGCCTGAGATTGAGGATGTAGGTATGGATGCAGAGTACACTTCATATTGGGCAGAGCATCCATTTCCATGCCTGACAAATCTAGGTGAGTAGATAGATGGGGATGGTGGAGGGGATGAGGATGATGATGGAGATGGTGGGAGTAGAGGCTGATGGAGGAGGCAGGGTGCAGTTGGAGATAGGAGAGTGGCTCCACAGAGAGAGGGTGGGGAGGAGAGATAGGCTCGGGTGGTGAGGGGTTGTGGTGGATTGCCATTATAGGTGCCAGCAGCACAGGGTCCTAGACAGGTGCAGGGACAGGGATAGAGGCGGGTACAGGTACAGGCATAAGCACCAATACAGGGGGAGCCATGAGCAGAGCCACAGGCATAGGGGGTTGAGGAGGAGGAGGATGAGCTATTGGAGCTGAGGGAGATTTGCCAGGGACAGGTAGATGAGATTCAGGATCTGGAGGGGGAGACAGCTAGGCTCAGGAGACAGCTACGGGATACTGAGTGGGAGTGAGATCAGGCTATCCAACGCTACACTAAGGCTGAGATAGCACTGAGGGCTGGGAGGCAAGCGGCAGAGGACATAGGGGCTGGATATGCCTATGTTCTGTGGGCAGGGGAGGAGATAGGTTATTTGTGAGACCTATACTATGGGGCAGTGCCACCGGAGCAGTGGGCGAGGAGCTTCCGCAGACCATAGCGGACAATGATTGCTACCGGAGGGAGTCAGAGGAGAGAGGCGTCCAGCGGTAGGGTTATGGGTCCTCCACCACCACCAGATAGAGGGGATATGAGGGATGATCCTGGGGTGGGTCCTTCTAGGGCTCAGACTCCATCGAGGCTAGGCGGCTCCAAGGAAGGGAGTTCATCATAGCCTTAGAGGGCTCCCTATGTATCAGTTTTGTACGATTTTGTATGATGATGTAGACACCTTCGGGTGATTTGTAGCCATATGATTTTGACATCATTGTATCATGACACTTATGATTATATATATATGGGATGCATTCTTGTGGCAACTATATGCATGTGTACCTATGTGATGAGATGTTTCATGATGTATGTTTCTATGTGATGCTTATGTTATAGATGCAAATATGTATATGATGCAATGCAATATTTTTGTTCTTGTATGTTTTTAAATGTTATGACAATGTAAATGTGAATATATGAAATGTAGATGAATATGAGAATGCAAATGACTATTTACATGATGAAAATGTAAAATGTGCTAATATGTGTTGTGTGCAGGATGTGATGCAATTGTGATATCTATATGTATGTATGAAATGCTTAATATGTGGTAATGCAGGTGCAACTACATGAAATGCAAATGTTTTTGGTGTGTCATTATACTCAGTTATGTGATAGCAGGGTACATAGACTCAAGAAGGATGATGGAGGTCAATCAAGAAAGGGGGATGGAAGATAGAAGATATGAAAGTGAAAAGAGCTTCTTGTGCGTTATCATCATTGAGCTTTATTATGGCAAGTAGGTTATGACAATCGAGGCATATGTTCGACCTAGAAAGTCATTGTACCTGTTTGCATGGAGATAAGATAGTTGCAAACAAGGAATGCCCCTGTTCATACTAGACTCACAGTGTCCTCATATCCTTGGACAAGTCATAGCATTACTAAGAGACAATCCACAGGCAGCAAAAGAAAAATAGGTGACGATACCCCATCCTCGCCTTTCTAGTCAAAGACATCCTGGAGATAGAATCTCTAGTCAGAGACATCCTAGAAAAGCTAAAAGACATGTCACCAAAAGATAAAATAAAATAAAAACCAAGACTCAACACCAACATCTACTAAAGTCCTCAAGTTTAGTGTCTCTTGTCACTTGTATAAGTCTTATTTGATTGTGGTCACAATGTTTACTTTCACAAAAAGGATAGATAGCACTGAACCATAATGTTGTTTGAGTCTGTTGAAAGATTTGATTTGTTGAATCCCATTGTTACTGCTATGCCTCATTTGAAACTGACTAAATCCATGCAACTGATACTTTATTGCGGAGAAGACAAAAATTTATTACAGATTTGGGATGCAAATGCTGCTTTATTGTGGATTGTGCATGGATAAACTAAAGAAAAGTGGAAGAAACTGTACTCCTCGAAACATGTGATGCTTTCAGTTCCACACCCATCACTAGACGTAGGATTTGCCTTAGCCACAGATAGGAGCTAATTTATTATGGATGGAAAGAAGGGAAAAGGAATGATTATTATGAATGGCTAACCAATATTAGGTAGATCAATAGCAAGCCATGATGGGAATGGGTAAGTTTATTATGAATGGATAAGTTGTGAGTGTGTGAAAAGTGAAAGGATGAAAGTGAATCCTGAAGGAGGGAGGAGCAATGTATCTACGCATGGCGTTGGTGACCCAATTTTCACCATGGTACTTGCCCAGGGTGCCACCAAAGTGGTTTTCACCATTGGACGAAATGTTTTTCTATTTTTCAATTTTTTTTGTGTCACAAGGCGCCTGTTTGCCAGGTTTTCACCAAGTAATGATTTTTTATTTTTATGATTTTTTTGTATTTTTGATATTTTTGATATTTTTTTTGTATTTTTGAATTAAGATACTCTAAAGAGATATGTGTAGAACTTGCAAAGGTGCATGCTATTGATAGGATCCTCCAAAGGTTCACCCTTGATGGTTGAGAGCTGATATACACCAGATCCATAGACTGTTGTAATGATGTAAGGACCAAGCCAATTGGGTTCGAAGTTGCCCTTCTTCTCTCTGTCTTGCTAATTTTTAGGATTTTCTCTGAGAACTAAGTCGCCTACCTCAAATGTGCGAGGCTTGACTTTATGATTGTAGTTGTGACTCATTCATTATTGATAAGCCTTGAGATGATTGAAAGCAGTTTGTCTTCGTTCCTCCAATAGTTCAAGTTCTTGTAAGCGAGAGACCCTGTAGTCTTCATCACTGATAATGTTTTGCAAAGAGACTCGTAAAGAGGGTAACTTGACCTCAATAGGCAAGATAGCTTTAGTGTCATAGACAAGTGAATAGGGTGTAGCTCCTGTAGGTGTTCGAACACTTGTGCGGTAAGCCCAAAGTGTGGGATTAAGTTGGATATGCCAATTGCGACCAGCATCATCGACTGTGTTTTTTAGGATTTTAAGGATTGTTTTATTAGACGCCTCAACTTGACCGTTACCTTGGGGGTAATATGGAAGTGGTCACAGAGTTCATGAACATCCTAATTTTTGAAGGGATGCTCGTTATCGATGATGATGGAAACAGGAATACCTTATCGACAAACGATATAGTTTAGAATGAATGTAGCAATTTGTTTCCCAGTTACTTGCGTGAGAGGCACGACTTCAATCCATTTTGTGAAATACTCTATTGCAGTGATAATGAATTTATGACCATTGGAAGAAGGAGGGTGAATCTTGCCTATGAGATCAAGTCCCCATTGGCAAAAGGGCCAAGGAGTTGCAATTGGTTGAAGTTCTTGCGCTAGCACATGGATGAGGTCTCCATGAAGTTGACACTGCTTGCATTTCTTGACAAACTGATATGAGTCTTTTTCCATGTTGGGCCAGTAATATCTAGTCTTGATGATTTTCTTGGCTAAGGTAGGACCACTAGAATGTGGACCACATATCCCTTCATGTACTTCACGTAATGCAATCTGAGCTTGTCTCTTTCTAAACATCTAAGAAGAGTGCCATCTAGACCTCGACAGTAAAGGATATCGGCTAAAATGATGTATCGATAAGATTGACAAATGAAAAGTGCGACGTTGGTTATTGGATAGGTCAGGGGGAAGGGTATTGTCATGAAGGTATGTGAAAATGGAACCATATAACTAGGATTCAGGACCAAAAACACATATCATCTCAGTAGGAGTGATCTCATATGAGGGAACCAAAAGATTGTCCACTAAAAACTCATAGCGGGTCTCATTCTATGGTAGATCGATTAGTGAAGCAATTGTAGCCATAGCATCTACAGCTCAATTCTACTCTCTTGGTATCTTCTCAAATTCTATCTTCATGAAATGTTGTTTCAAGTCATCCACCATTCTTTTGTAAGGCATTAATTTCTCATCCTTTGTTTGGTAGTCATTAGTTGCTTGATGAATTACAAGTTGAGAGTCCCCAAAAACATGAAGTTTCTGGATCTTCCACTAAACTATAATCCATAATCCAATTGTTAATGCCTCATATTCCACTATGTTATTAGTGCAGAGAAAGGATAATCGATATTATTTCGGTATAGAATCCCCTTGAGGAGATATGAAGAGGATGCCAACTCCTGCCCCATGCTGTGTGTATGAGCCGTCAAAGTATAGCTGCCAAGGTTTTGCATGTGACACTGTTAAAATGGATGCATCCGGAAATTCTAAAATTAGAGGAACATCATCTATCATGGGAGCATCTGCTAACTGATCTGCGATAGCTTGTTCTTTTATTGCTTTTCTGTCCACATATTCAATGTCGAATTCACTCAGGAGCATCACCCATTTGGCTAATCACCCAGTAAACGTTGCTTTATTGAGAAGGTATTTCAATGGATCGATTCTTGCCACCAACTTAGTTTTATGAGTTAGCATGTAATGTCATAATTTATGCGAAGCAAAGACCACAATGAGACATGCATGCTCAATTGGTTTGTAATTTAGCTCATATCCCACCAAGGTGCGACTGATGTAGTAGACTGCCTTTTCTTTGCCCTTAGCAACTTGTTGTGCTAAGAGTGCCCCCAGTGCTGTTGGAGTAGCTGATATGTATAGTAATAGAGGTTGATATGGAACTAGTGGCATCAAAACTGGAGGATTCAAAAGATAATCTTTGAGTATCTGGAAAGCCTATTGACAGTTATCATCCCATTTGAATTTGATGTTTTTGTGTAGCAGGTGCTGAAAAGGATTACATTTATCTATGAGTTGTGCTATGAATCTTCATATAGATTGGAGTCTCCCTTGCAAAGATCGAAGTTGACTGATATTTCATGGTGGTTGCATCTCTAGGATGGCTTTGACTTTTGTTGGATTGGCTTCGATTCCTCTTTTTGATATAATGAATCCTAGGAGCTTCCCGGAGGTTACTCCAAAGACACATTTCTTGGGGTTTAATCTTACTTTGTATTTTTCCAACCAATCAAAGATGACTAGAAGTATGTCCAAATGTGTAGCTTTGTCTATAGATTTTCCCAAGAGGTCATCAACATAATCTTCCACAACAACATGCATGAGATCATGAAAGATAGTAGTCATGGCTCTTTGATATGTAGCGCCTGCATTGTTTAGCTCAAAGGGCATGACATTCCAATAGAAAGTTCCCCAAGGACAAGTGAATGTTGTTTTTTGCTGATCCTCGGATGCAATTTTTATTTGATTATAACCAGAGAATCCATCCATCAACGATAACATTTCATGACTTGCTATGAGATCTACAATCAAATCTATGTTTGGTAATGGGAAGTCATCCTTAGGACAAGCTTTGTTGATGTCTCTGAAGTCTGTACATATCCTGATGCTATGATCTAGTTTACTAACAGGCACTAAGTTGGAGATCCATTCGGGATAATCAATTGGGCGTATGAATCTGACATCCAATAATTTCTCAAGCTCTGCTTTGACTAATAATGCCACTTGTGGATGCATCTTTCTTAATTTCTGTTTCACTGGTTTTGCCTTGGGTTTAACTGTCAAATGATGCATTACCAAATCTGGATCCAATCCAAGCATATTAGCATATGACCATGCAAAATTAATTAGTCGCTCTGTGAAGAAACTTATGAACTTTGATCTTTCTGTCTCTGTTAAAGATTGAGCCAGGAATATGTTATGTGGACTTTCTTCTGTACCAATGTTTGTTTTGATAGTTTCCTCTACCAACATTGATGATTTTTCTTCATAGGATGCTAGGAGAATGTCGAGCCTTCCATCCTCGGGTGCCTTAGAGAGGTTTTTGCCTCAAATACGTCCTTTCTTTTTACTTTTTTGGGGTCAAACAGTTCCACAACGTGGTTTTCACCATAAGACGCTTGATTTGTTTTAATTTTTATGTTTTCACGACTGGAAGGCCCGACACCCTCACCAAAATATGCCACGCTGTTGAGTTCTATAGTGTATCCTACCTTATGATCCCCAAGGGGAAGATCATCTCGTATGCCTAGATAATCAATGAAGACCTCATCATTTTGGAATGTATCAAACTGTGCAGGTCCTTCATGGTACCAGTCAATGAGTTGGTGGTGAACAAGTGGAAGGCCTTTGATGTCTTTGAAGTTAGTGGGGCTAAGAGTGAAAATATAGTTATATTCAGGTATGTTGAGGTAGTCATCGAGGTCATCATTGGCACTCTCCTCATCTGTCTCAATTGTGAACGAATCCAAATTGTCATCACTAGTAGCACATTCTGGGATAGGTGTTCTCATCCTTTATGATTTCAACCTAGAACCTAGAGACCAGGACTGTGTGGACTCCTCAGGGGTTGTTTCTTGACCAACTTTGAATTTTATATAAAATTCTTCTTCTTCTATGGGTTCATCTGGTTCTCTGAATGTCTCAGTGAGTTCATAGTCACTGGAGGATTTGTCTGAATCCCATTCCCATTCATTGGAGTCTGTGGAATAGCGATTCTCTTATTGAATTTTGGCAGCTTTGATTTGTAATGCTTCTCCTGTCTTTTGAGAGTGGATCTTGAAAGTCATGAAACCAAGTCCTTTCAAGCATTCCCTTTTGAATGTCAATTCAGGTTGTAAAGGTTCAATGATGCCTTCCTTCCTTAAGCTAAGAGGACTTTTTCCATCATACCCAAATTTTTGTAGGATCTTGAATCCTTTGCCATACTTTTCACATGGTATGATGATGTGATCTTGTGTATCATTTTCAAGGTCTTTGCAAAGCATGTTGTATAAGTATTCTTCTTCCAGTTCACCCCATCTTTGAAAGGTCGTAGGGTCCCATTTGAGTATAATGATAGATACCTACTTATTAGGGTGTGGTCTTCCATATTCTTTTGGTGAACTCATTACTTGTTGTAAGCACATGGTTTGATTCAAAGTGTATTCACCCATGCCCTTGTCCTGAAATTTCCCTTTAAGCTCACCTTGTTTTGATGTCGAAGGTTTTCATGATTCAGGATCAATGTATGCAAAAGAAGGGACAACTTCCCTATTACTTGGAACGATCATCTCACTTTTTGGTCTCAAGTTATTGCAGTATATGTATGGATTAGGATCACCATTAACTGTTATTTCAACTCTGTTGTGAGGAAACTTAATGCATTGGTGATATGTAGATGGGACTGCCCTCATTTCATGAATCCATAGACATCTTAGCAATATGTTGTATGTGAGATCTAGGTCGAGGAATTGACAAACCACATCCTTCATAACTGGCCCAACTCTGAGAGGCAAGGTGACTGTGCCTTTGGATGAACGCTCTTCATCATCATATGCCTTGATGGTAATTTTATTTGTAGAATTCACAACTTTATCAGAATACCCCAATTGTTTAATAGTGCTTAATGTACAAATGTTTAGACTTGCTCCTCCATCTATCAGGACTCGTTTTATTCGATGTTTGCATATGAAGGCTTCAATGTGAAAAGGTGCATTATGTGGCTGACTTATGGAGGCATCATCGGCTTCTGTGAATGTAAGGGAGTGTGGAATAGAAAGGTATCCCACCATGGCTTGAAACTGGTCCACATTCAGAGCAGTTTGGACAACAGTGTCTCTCAAGATTTTGTCACGAATAGCTTTATGTGCGGGGGATATGCGTAAGAGCTCAAGGATGGAGATGAGCATGGGTGTCTTCCCCAACTGTTCTACAAGGTCATACTCAAGTTTGGTTGACGAGGAAGTGGTGTTTTTAGCTGGAGCACCTTGCAAGTTGAATTTACCTTGATGAGTTGTGACATCACATTCAGAGGTAGGTTTGGAAGAAGATCCAATGCCTTTTAGGATGATCTTGGGTCTTTGGGTAGAATTCTCAGGTGTTTTATATTTGATGATAATGGTAGAGACATAATTGTCCATCGAAATATGATTGATAGTGGAATCATAGTTATAGGATGCTCTGGTATAGTTGGTTTGGTCATCTGTGGCTGTATCTTTTCCCTTGTCATGCTTTGGGAATGGTTCCTTAAACATCTCATGTTCTTGATTGGATGAGTGTCCTTCAATCTCAATGTCACCTCTATCAATCAGATCTTGTATGATGTTCTTCAATCAATGACAATTTCCTATTTTATGTCCTTTTCTCTTATGAAATTCAAAATACTCATCATCATTCCACCAATTTGGTTTAACCATTGGCTGATATGGAGGAAAATATGGAATTGTGATTATCTTGTTTGCCACTAGCTTTTTGAAAATTGATTCAAGTGGTTCTCCCAATGGGGTGTACTTCCTTCGTGATTTGGAAGTTGTTTGAGTATTCACTTGATTGTTTGTAGAACTTGATCCAGAAAAAACAATTTTGGGTCATACTGTATTGGCATCAACAACACCATCATTGATTGTGTTCTTGTTTTTATTCCAAAATCTTGGCCTATCTTTTCCTTTAAAGTCCTCTTTGTTTTCCTTGAATATCTTGATGACTCCTTGTTCAATTAGGACCTTCTCTGTTGCTAAGCCTTTTTCAATGACGTCCTTGAAGGTGGACAAACAAGATTTTCGTAGGTCATAACCAATGTCTTTGTTAACATTCTGGGTGAACATCTCTACCATTTGTTTTTGTGGAATTTCACAAGAGCATCTGCTGGCTAGATTCCTCCATCTTTGTAAAAATGATGAAAAAGATTCTCCATCCTTTTGCTTGGTGTTGCACAAAGTAGTGACTGATATGTCTGTCTCTATGTTGTATGAGAAATGTTGAATAAATGCCTCTGCTAAATCACCCCATGACTTAATACCAGGTGGAAGTTGGGAGAACCATTCCATAGCTTGATCACCTAAGCTTTGTGGGAATAATCTCATCAAATATGTCTCTTCTGCTACTACCTCAATGCAAGCTATGAAAAACTATCTTATGTGTGCCTTGGGATCCCCTTTTCCTCTGTACTTATCAAACTTAGGTGTCACAAAGTGTGTAGGAAACGGAGGCATTGGAATGATTTTGTCAAATGGATAGGGACATATGTCTCTCATTGTGTATGTTGGCTTCAGTGTGTTTATGTCCTCCATTTTCTTTTGTAAGTTCTTTATTTGCTATTCCAAATTGTTCTTAGGTGGAGACCGACTTCTTGGACCATACCCCATGCCTAAACCATCGGGTGGAGGAGGAGCATGTTGCATATATGGATGATATTGATCATACACATGTTCATATGGAGGAGGTCTATAATGATGTTGTGTATATGGACCACTTGGTATAGAGTCATGTTGAGGAATGGAATATCTACTTTGTCCATGTATACCATACTCTATAGGCATGTCATGAGTTTGTTCTAGTGTGTTGCCCCCAAATTTGACACGGGGTTTCCTTGTGTCCAAATTTTGAGCATGCCTTTGGATATCCAATTGCTTTGGTGGTTGATCCTTAGCATTGGTATGTGATTGAGCATATTTTTTTGCATAAGACCTCCATAATGGTCTGCGAAGGTGAGTATCATATGCTTGACCATGTGTGTATGGGACCTCGGGTTTTTGAAACAAAGATGATGGTGATTCAGGCACCATATGTGGTCCTCTATTGCCTCCACTATTAGGCCTCCTTTGATCCATGTTGATGTGAGGTTGTTGCAAAGGTCAATTTTCCATTATTTGAGACATGTCAAAATCATGAGGAATCTTGGCTCCACTATGTGCCATCACTTGTAAGAAATATTGTCTATCTCTCTTCATTATTTCCTCAACTAATCTATTGAAATGGGGATCCATAATGGTGTCTTCCACTTCTGCTAAATGCACTGAAATGTTGTCCATATTGTCATTGTGTGTATCATTGTTGTTTATAGTCTCCATGTTCTCAACATTTGGAATGTTTCTATAAGCATCCATGTCAGGTAATGTAGTATGATCAGAATTGAAAAAGATATCATTGTCATACTCATAGGAACTCATGTTTGTAGACTCTTGAACCTCTTTAGCTTGTCTCCTAGATTTTTGGGAACGGGTTTCAACCATGAACTAGGTATTGACCAAGATGTGTGAGACTAGATGAAAATGGAAAAGAGTATGGAAGACCAAGAGTTGGATGAAATATAAATGAATCTGAAGTGTACTTGTAATGTCCAAAGTGTAAGACCAAGTATGTATGTAGTAGAGTAGGTGTGGCTTCCAAAGAGAGGATAGTTTCTCTTGATGAGGTAAGTTGACCTTTACTCTAAGTAAGACCAAATGAGACCCAAAGGTGATAGACCTTGATGAGGGACCACTTAGCAAAATGTTGTTGTGTGTAGTGTGTTGACAAAGTATGATGAGGACAAGCAAGTGACTTTTTGACTCAAGTTTAGACAAATGTGAATGTAATGTAAGGTGTAAAGAAATGATGGACTTTGTGAGACCCAAAGATAGGTTGAACACTAGATGAAAACCTAGAGAGATAACCTAGGAAGCTCAATAAGTCTGAAATTTACTGTTCCTTGTTTGCTAGATTATGAAAGTTTTCAATTCTGAACACAAACGTTCCTGTATACTTCACAAATGCACTTAAAGGACACAGACGCGCTTAAATGACACAGACGTGGTTTTGTCAGACACATACGCATTTATGAGATGTTGTAAATGCAATGTTGCTCAAAAGACACAGATGCGTTTTTGCCCTTCACAGACACAGACGCGTTTCTGCAAACTTTGTGTAGTTTTTCCAATCTGTAAAGTTGTTTTGTTGTGATCAAATCTGAATGTTTGACTATTTTTCGTGACAAGAGGACATAGTGTTGATGAGGACTCAATGTTTGCAAGTGTTTAGACTCAAAATGACTCAAAAGAAAATGTGTTGTTTGATGTAAAAAAATTTTGCATACACTTGAAGACACAAAAGACACAATGTTTTGATATTTGGTCTTGAATGTTTGAATGTTTAAAATAAGTCAAACACAATTCTTATGGCTGGCCAAGACAATAGTTGTTGATCCCACATGGAGTTTCCCCTAAGGCTATGCTATTCAGAGCGGATACTTGGATGCTTGACTCCACTGGCTCCACCCTCGGCACTCACTTCTCGGGGTAGCCAAGTATCATTCCCCATGAAAACTCCTCGTGGCGAACTTTGTATCTCTATTAAGAACCGTATGTGTGTGGGCCGCTACCAGAGGTCTGACCTCCTACCCCAACAACTAGAAGGATTTTGGCTTCTAAAACAAAAAGTTGCTAGTAAGGGCATCCGCTCATGTGGCCATACATGCGGCACTTTCAGCTCTGTAAATACATAAGGTTCCCAGTCGGTAGGGGTTACGCTCTACAACTAATCAAATAAATTTGATCAAATGGGTTTATGGGGAGACATAGTGTCGGTATGAACTAATCAGCACACGTTATCCATAGTTTTCACCATGAATACAGTTGTTTATAGTGATTCGGAAGAGGTGGGTTTTCCTCGCTACCACTTGGGTCATCCTCTCCTCACTAGTAGTCCTAATGACCACATGGGGAGACAAGCCCTCTAAAGATTAAACAAAAAGAGCCTATTGCTCAAGACACAAAAGACAATGGTTCAATTTTAGTGCACCAATTGAAGTGTTTCCTAGTCTATGAAAACAAGGCACACAATAAAAATCAAAAACCCTTGCCAAGGTCCTACAACAAAGATCTATTAGTAGTTTAGATTATTTCAAATGATCACCCCTTCCTGCAAGTACACAAGTTAGGTAAATTTTAGATCCCAAAAGACTTTGTGAAATAAGGGCCTTTGACAAAATGATTTTTTTCTTTCAAGACAAGCTGCACCAATTTCGTTAGCTAGATCTGAAGATGTTAGCTCAAAATAAACCAGATCTGAAGATGTTAGCTCAAAATAAACCAAATCTGAAGATGTTAGCTCAAAATAAACCAAATCTGAAAACCCAAATGAAAAACCGAATCAAAGAAGTTCAAAATGTAACAACTTCACACAGACACGGTTATCAGAGACACAAACACTACAAAATTTTGCAGACACACTTAGATCTGACACAGACGCGGCTCCTGGACGCAGACATGCCTAAAAACTCCACAAACACGACTAGGTAACATAGACGCAACTTTCAAAATCTAAAAAAAAAAAAAAAAATACTATCAAGGACATAGACTCGATTCAAGATGTCGCAGACTCGGCAGAAAATCAAAAACGCGATCCGAAAGTACGCACCCACGAAAATATCAAAATGTTGTCGGAAATGTCAGATCTGCAACTTCAAAACACAAAATCTGTACCAAAAGATGTTAAATGCAAAAGAGACAAGAGTCCCACCGGGCGTGCCAAAATGTATACAGTGAAAATGGATAACAACAATGTTGAAAGACTAAATAGATTCAACCACAAAACCCTAGCCTAACAACAACAAAGATCCACCATAACATATGAAGATTACCTAAGACAATGCAAATCAAATGAAATCACAAAGATTATACCATCACATGTCCAATAGGGTTTGAATCTCCATTCTTCCTATCTCCATTTATCTTGCTTGATATATTTGCTCTCAGATTTTATGTGCACAAGAGCTCAACAAAGAACGGAAATGTGGTTGCAAGTAGGCTTGATTGCATATGCAAGTTCGAAAGCATAGTTGGGGTTGAATGCATAGTGAGGGTCTGATAATGAAGGAAGCATCTCCTTATATAGAAGACACTATAAGAAATGGAAGGATAAGATTGAGAGGTGTAAAAGAGGTCGGCTATGATTAGAGGGTAGGTAGAGGAAATAAGAAAATAATGAGAGGGGTAGGTAGTGTATGAATTAAAAGATGAATGACATGTGTCATGGGTAGAAAAGGTTAATGAATTAATTAAATAAATAAAGATTTATTTAATTAATAGAGGAAGTGGGATCAATTAAATAAATAAGATATTTATTTAATTTGGGGAAAGGATAATTTAAATAAATAAAGTATTTATTTAAATGAGAAATAAGGCTAGAAGAGGAAAAATGAATTAATTAAATAAATAAAGATTTATTTAATTAATAGAAGAATTAGGCTAAAGTAATTAAATAAATAAAGATATTTATTTAATTAGACATGAAAATTTTAGGTGTCTACACAAAGATCAAAATTTTAAAATAATTTTAATCACTTGTATGACCATTTACCACCGATTGAGGAAAAGGAAACGTAGTAAAAAATAAATGTTAAAGAAGAGAAGCTTTCTCTACACAAACTGCAAACTCTTGTTAAAACATCGTACATTCCTACACCATTTTTGTGATTATCTACATGGTCATGGAAATGAGTTTGATGAAGAAACTTTGAGATCTTGTGCCTTTCAACAAAGATCTACCTTGTCACAATCTCTCAATAGAAGTGGTCAAATTTCCTTGTCTAAAATGCCTCAACAAGAAATCACCTATTGATTCATTCCCCATTCAGGATAACCTTTCATCAATTCTCATTAAATCAAATCTTTCAAAATAGTCACAATTAGATCACTCATATGCCCATACAAACTAGAGCTTAGAAACAAAAACTCAAAGGTAAGGAAATGAAACCACAACCAATCATGGCAGAAAGAGAGGAAATTCCTTTTTACAAGTATCAAGATATTGAAGTAGAGGAGATAACTAAGGAACTAATTCAAGAGGCTCAACAAGACCCCAAATTCCAAAAATTTATGGAAAAGATTCTAGAAACTAGCCCCGAAAATTACTTTTTGATATTGGGAAGTCAAGGTGCTATAGTACCTGCTGATTTCGATAGAAGCAAACTAAAAGAAAATCCCAAGAGAGAAGAAGTTGAGGCAAGAACCAATGACAACAATCTATTGAAATCTTTAACTCAACAAATTTAGGCTCTTCAACAACAAATGTAAGACATGCAAAGGGGAACAATGAGGAGATATGCCTTGGAAGAAATTTGCTCCTATCCGTTTGATCGAAATTTGAACATGATACCATTTCCATCAAATTGTGAAATTCCAAAATATGACAAATACAATGGCAAAAATAACCCAGAAGACCATGTGAGGGAATTTTACATCATGAGTTTGGAATTTACACACAATGCCACCTATTTAATGAGGTTGTTTCTAAGAAATTTGGGTGGACAATCCATGGAATGGTTATCAAAACTTACACCAGGTATTAGTACATTCAAAGAGTTGGTAAACAAATTTGTATCTCAATATTCATACAATATCCAACATGAGATAAGTATGCTCGACTTATGTAACACTAAACAGAAAAATGGTGAAACATTCCTTACATTCTTGCAAAAATGTAGATGATTATTTTCTAGATATTCTCATTCGGTACCTGAGAGAGAAAAGATGGATATCTGTACTGACAATCTAAACAATGAGATGACTTATAGACTCCAACTACAATATCCACCAAGCTTCAAAAAACTGATCGAAAATGGTCTAAAAATTGAGGAAGCCTTGGTTAAAAGAGGAGTATTGAAATTCTCTAAAGAAAGCATGAACTTTTCCAATAATTATAACAATAAAAATAACAATAACAATGACAAATCCAAATTTTGGACAAGAAACAAGAACATTGTTAATGATAGTGTAGTTGACGCACATAACATAAAACCAAAGAAACCAATCTTAAATTTATTAGGTACTACACCCTCAAACAATCCAGATGACAATAGATCTAAACCAACACCTGCACCATATAAAAGAAAATTTATGTCTTTGGGGCACTCACTCGAATCAACATTCAAAGAGCTTCTTGCATTCAAACTCATAATGTTGCCAGATACATGAGATTTCAAACCAAAATTCAAACCAACATGGTGGAATGATGTACATCATTGTGAGTTTCATAGAAGCAAAGGTCATAAAACAAATGATTGCCAAAGATTAAAACATTTAGTTCAAGACTTAATAGATAGAGGTGACATAACGGTGGAAGGACACAAAACAAATGATGATCATGGAGAATTCAAAGATCCTCTTCCTAATTATGAAAAAGGGAGAACCCTCTTCATAAAAAAATAAAGGAAGAAAAGTGAATTACATCTATGGCAATGTCATAAATCACATTTCAACATCGGATAACCAAGTAAATGTCATCAAAATCAAGGATAAATAAGAACATGGACCAGTAAATGTGACCACATGAGTATTGAAAGGAAACACTTCTAAGACATCTACTATTCCTCCAAATCAATACAACCTAGTATACCAATTACAAAAGACACCAACACAAATATCCATACTAGAACTTCTTAAAATTTCACTTGCGCATAAGGATATTCTAGAGAGAACTCTAGTGGACACTATTGGAAATTTTTGTGCCAACCTAGCAAGGTTTTGATCTTGCAGGATAAAGTCTCGTGGGATAAGAGAACAAGGATGAGGCTAGGAGCGCTTATTCCATGGAGATAAATGGAGATAGCTGAGACTGCATGGAATAAGAAAAGTAACAAAGAAGAGTGCAAAGGGGCTCCAGTTCTTTTTCTAAGTTGACCGAGTCAGCCGGTCAACTCACTTAGGTTCTACAGGTTCAAGGGGTTCCTGGTTGTTGGCGGGCCATTTTCCCCTTTCCTCTTACTGGTCGCGGGATTTTCAAATGTAGCATGGCGCCACGGGATAAGAGCAACAAACAAAAACAAAGCATTTTTCTTATCCCGCTTGCTTGGAAAGACATCAAGGAGATGTCACAGGATAAGCAATAACAAAGGAAAGGAAGCTTTTCCCTTATCCCTCAAAGAAAAAGAGATGCATCAAGGAGGTTGTGGGATAAGCTTGTCAGGGGTGAAGCTAGGCTTTCCCCTTATCCCACGAGGTTAGGAAGACATCAGCGGCATCGCATAGGATAAGAGTTTATCAAAGATACAATGTGTTTCCTTGTTATCATGCAAAGAACAAGGGAACACAATGTGATGCCATGGGATAAGAAACATAGACCCCTTATCCCACAGGGATAAAAGGGGATAGGAGGAAGCTCGTGGGATAAGAGGCAGTGAACACCCAAACAAAAAAAACTCAAAAACCTTATCCCACGAGGTGGAAGAGTGGCTCAACAAAGATCATGAGATAACAAAGCGAGACAAAAACAAAGAAAAGACTTATCCTGCAAGGTAAACAAAGACAATAAAGGGACTCACTGGATAAGAAGACAAAGCAAATACAAAGGGGATGGTTGTTCCCTTATCTTATCCCATGTGGTATGAAGGACTGCTCATCGGTCAAACACAATGAATGAAGCATGGATCTGGGGTGTCATGTCAGACATTTGTGGTTGTTGGATCTTCATAAAGGCCCGATTCGACGGCCACATTTTAATCTTCTTTTGGGTTTGTCGGGTGCCTAGGTGGAGAGTTCTCGCACGTCCATCTTCATGTGAATCTCTTAGATCGATGATGGACATTTGAATTCATGGTGGCCCTTGAGTTTTGAATGCTCTGTGCAGGGTGGTTGTTGACCCGATGGTCAAGGTCCTTCTTTGGTCAATCGGCGCCCATGTAGTGTCAAAAATTGCATAACCCTTTGTAATTCAACCTACATCTTTTGCAACCCCTTTGATGTCCATTCCCCTTGGACGTAAGTAGGCTCATTTTAGCCCTTGCATCAACCTTTTCCCTCTTAGGATACTCAAGACCCCTTTCAACAACTATTCTTCAGCTTTTGTTTCATTTTAGCCGCTTGTTTCTCTTGCCACTTGTCATTTCTAAGCATGATTCGTCTGGACAATAGTGCATCGTGCATTCGTCCTGGGTGAACTCACAATATTGGTTCCCACTTTTTGACCAACTTTGACACTTAGATGAACATTTTAAAAAAATATTCACTTTTCGAGACCTATAAATTTTAAACCATTAAGAATTTGGGGATGATGTAAAGTAGTGATTTGTAACATCTTGTCTATAGATTCTAAATATATTTTTTCAATTTTTTTTAAATAAAATTTTATTGATTTTTCCATCTCCCTCAAAAAGTAGTTTTTTATAGCAAACAACATTTTTTAAGAGTGATGTGCATCCTGAAATGCATAACTTTTTTTCTATAAATCATAAAAAATAAATTATTTAAAATTTTGGTTTCTAACATTAATACCCAGAGTATGCAGTTGGTTTGACAGTGATATGTTGAATATTTTTTATTTTATTAAGTTTTGAATTCCGACTAGCTATAATATAGATATAGGTGTACGTTTGAACACATAACTTGTTCTATATATATCAAAATTCAATTTTATTTTTTTGGTTAGAAAGAAGACACCAATACCTAGGGTATAGATATTTTTTAGAATTTTTTTGAATTCCTTTACTATTTTTCCCAATGCGTTGAACAAAGAAGTTCAGGTTCGGTGAAAAACCTACATTCATAAGAACTGAAACAAAAAAATATTAATGAAATTAAATATATTAAAAATTATACTATTTGGAAAGCTTATAATAAGGACTAAATACTTTAAAAAACAAAACTTTTAAATGAATTCATTTAACCCCCCAAAAGCTAATGTAAAATTGGTTTTTTAATCAACATTTGATAGATGCAAAGGAGACTCCATTGCAAGTATGATTTAGAAGTAGAGAGGTTCTATCCAATAAATGTTGATCTAAGAGCCTTTGATCTAACTCTCTTCAATTAATTACTTCAAATAGGACCTCTTAAAGCTTAAATCCTTATATTTTTTTTAAAATGTATGATTTTAGCAAAAATTAGGATGTACCAAAAAGTGGGAACCAATATTTTGAGTTCATCCTCCTGCGACATCTTAATGTTCGAATGTCAGTTCTAAGCGCGCCTTTCCACTTGCCAGCCCCCTTTTCACTCCTCTTCTCTCATTTTAAATCTATTCTCTCTCTTTGTTCAATCTCTCTAGTTCCTCCAGAGAATCTCTCTCATTCCTTTGGTTTTTGCATCTTTCTCTTGCTCTCTCTCACTTGCTACAGTAGTTCCTTGTTTTCTACATAACTCTCAAGCTCTCATAATATCTCTTGCAACTCTCTTGGCTTTCTCAAGCCTCCTTGGTAATATCTATCTATTTATCCTATCTTTGAGTATTTTGGGATTTATCACATCCCTCTTCTATCATTTATCATATCTTGCATTTATTTTATTTATCTTTTATTCTATCAATCTATCTAGCTATTTGTGGAGGTGGAAACACCAAAATAGGGATTTGACTGAGGCAAGTCCCCAAGCAGCCCCAAACATTTTCCTTCTTTCTTGTGTGCAGGTTTATAATCATAGGAAGAATATCATTTAGCTTGAGGCTTCATATCATGGACCGGTTGTGCACTTCCTTCTTTTCCCTCTTCTCAAGTCATTCTAACATTCCTCATTATGCGTTATTAGTCTATCTTGTAGTTTTTCTACGTTCATTTAATATTATAATTGTATCTCCAACCATCATATGATTTATGTGTTTTGTCCATACTGGATGACAGCGCTTCGCACTAGAGTCCCAGCTCCACACAGTCATCCCAAGGATAGAGACTCAACAGAGTCATCTGGGAGTCTCGTTTGCAGTCTATTAGCTTAATTCTATTACTTTTATCCCCTGGCTCACCTTAGCGCCAGTTTGAGTGAGGTAGCGGCGGATGAATTTGTCCTTTGAGATTCATCATCTTGGAGGTGACAAATCCCCTCCTCTACAACCCGATTTTGGCCCCGATCTTGCTCCAACTACCTAATTTTAATGCCATAACTCGAGACATGACGCTTGCGGCCGATTTCAAAAGCCACCATGCCCTCTTCAATTCAAAACAAAGAATTATTGTCCCTACAAGCGTGCTTGGCCATGCTTGTTGGTGGGGATTACTTCACAAGAGTGGTTTTTGCTCTTCTAGAGGCTAGTTGTATCATGCCATCAGATCTGTCGATCTGATCTCCTCCTCTCTCAGATTTTTGTAATCTAACCCTGGTTAAGGTTAGGGTTTTCATCAAATGTAATCATATGAGTTATGCCTGAACTATAAAGGCAATTTTTTAACTTGCTTACAAGATCTTCCCCTCTTTTTCTCTAGCAGTAATCTATAATTTCTACAACTGTAAATTCATCTTGCGTCTCGTCAATAAAATTTGCTTTCCTTACCTAGTTTCATTTCATCCAAATTGTGTATCTTCTTTACCTGTTTGTGTGAATGCATATTTTCTTATTTTCTTAGCATTTGTAATAGTGTTGATCCCTCTTAGAGTGGCATCTAAGAACATTATTTGTTCATCTACCATTGTTAAGAATTCCAACCTTAACTCAGTCTTACGAAGCTAGACTTAGATAGGAATTAGTGTATCTTTGAGTAGTTTTGTTAATGTTTTGTGCAGTCACACGTGGGGGTAGATCCACTTTTAGTCTAGGTGCAAGCCTTATTTCCCTTCTTTCCTACAACTCTTCTCTCTTTCCCTTTTCCCTATCAGAAATCAGTAGTGTTAGAATATTTGTGTTGGGTTGGTCCAACACCTGCATCAGATTGAAAAGGAAGTCGTCCTTCTCCAGAGACTCAACCTCACTTTTGCAAGTCCCACACCTGAGAGCTTGTTTCCATGTTTCATAAGGTTGGTGATCAAGCCTGATCACCGAGGGTGCAACTTTTTTGACAACAATTTTTGGCACACTTGGTGGGACACAATTTCAACATACTTGCTGGAGATTCAGTGCTTTTCCTGAGCAATTCAGCCTTTGCATGCAATCAATCAAGAACTTGGCGACTTTGAGGACAAAATTCAGACTCTTGGTGAGAACCAGATGTTGATTACATGCCAAGAATACACAGTAGATCATCTTCTAGAATTAATTTCCAATACTCTGAACTTTTACATTCAAATTATAGAAGAACTAGAGGTAGGCTTTCATTGTCACCTACAAGGGGAACTCAGGGAGAATCACCTACACCCATAATGTTTCAATCTACCCCACCTTTTATTAGACCTTCTCAATCTAGAGGCTCTACCATCCATATCAACAAACCCCTATTTTCTATGACAATGTCAAGCACACATGCCTTTGTCACCTTTAATGGTGGTAGTCCCTTAGTCCATTTGTCAACGTTTTTTACTGGAGAGACATCTACCTCCCCTGAAGAACATATCCAAGATGTGTCAAGAATCTGCACAGTGTTTGATGTCATTGAAGACAACATTGCAGCGAGGCTTCTTTCCTCCTCATTCAAGGGAAAATCCCTCCAATGGTATAGAGGGTTAGCTCCTAACTCCATTTACAATTGGGATGAGTTAGGAGAAAAGCTATGCAAGCATTTTGAGGACAAAAGTGACCATCTATCACTTATGGAGTAGTTGATGACAATAAAAAGAGCACCCCGTGAGTTTATGGGTAATTTCAATTATAAATTCCAAAAAACATGGGATAGGACCCCATCATTAGTAAAGCCTTCATCAAATCACGCTTTTCTATATTTTTTCAAGTCTTCAAACAATGATATTGCATATATGATTCAATCTATGGGGGTAAATAATCTCCCATTAGCTTATGAGACTACCATAAGGGAAAAAATTTGCTTAATATAGGTAGGAAAGTTGTCTCCTAGGCCTCCAATGCCCTTATTTCTAGAGGCTCCTCCTCAACAGCCTATTTTAGCACCAATACCAATGACGTCTTCAATCCATTTTCTCATGCCTGCACCCCCTCTAGTTTCTGAAATCCAAGAGTTTAGAGCTATTGTGGAGGCTTCAATGAAGAAAATGAGCCAACAACTACAAGAATATGGAAACGAATTGGTCTCAGTCAAGAGATAGTTACCATAGGCTAACAACAGGTCTTATCAGCCCTAAAACCAAAACTATCAGCACTAGAGGCCTAAATTTCAAGGGTATAACCAATAGAGCAATGCTAGGCCCTTGAATAGTGTCAATCCCATAGTTGCAAGCACCTCAAAGGCTATAGTGCTAATTAAAAACAATCTTGCTCAGGAACAAGGTTGGTGCATCCCATGCAATTAGAGCTCATGTCGGAGTGGTGAGTTTTCTCATGCCCTATTAGCACAAGAGGAGCCAAAAACATCAAGGAAACAATAATTTGATGAATTTCCTAGTAATACACAGGGAGATACAACTTTTATGAATTGGCGGGAGGCTGATTTTTATGGAATGAATCAGACAAATAGGGATAGTGTGGCCAACAACACAAGATAAAAAAGGAGGGCCATAGATCCTAGTGTTAATTCTGTAGTAGCAACTTAGACTCCATCTGTAGCTCAAGCTTCACAATGTGTCTTACAATCTTCAATGCAAAAGCCCTCTGATAGGGTGGCTTCTCCAAATAAGGAGTAGGATTTGACTGAAAAGGTCATAAAAGGAGAGCCAACTAAGGCTCCTATAATATTAAAATCAGACCTTGTTGTTGCAAAGGTCCCTGCTAAGGCTGCCATCCCTTTAATATTGTTGAATAGATGAAGAGGACCATCCTCAATGTATCGATGTGGGATGCTCTATCTATCCCATATCAAAGAGACCTACTTTAGGAGGCCCTAAAGGGGATGGATGTTGCAAGAAGTACCAGGCAAGGTTGCAGTTCTTCAACTTCCATAAGATTGGTGTAGCCTTTGGAGGCAGAGAGTTCAAAGAAAATCAATAAGCCTCCCCTTTTTTATCTATCATTAATCATAGGAGATAAAATTGTTCATAATTGCATGATAGATAGTGGGGCTAGTAGTTCAGTTATGCCAAAGGAGATAACTAACCGCCTAGGTATCAAGTATGAACCTATAACAAGAGGGGTGGTGTAGCTTGATGACACATCAATTCAGACTGTGGGGGTCATTAAAGATTTAAATCTAGCCTTGCATGCCTTCTCGAGTTGTAGTGTGTTGCAAGACATCTCAATGATTGACCTCCCTACTTATTTTGCCTATTGTTTATCTAGGGAATTCACTGCCAAGATAGGTGGCTACCTATCTTCCGATTGGTCACACATGTTGTTCAGGACAAGATATGCTACCAAAGCAGCCATTAGGGTTGAAGTTGTTGCCAATGATTATATAGATCCATATACCCCAAGTCCTATCAACATGAATTTTACTCTCAATGATGAGAAACAATAAATTTTAGTAAGAGAGCCTAAAACTCAGTTGGATGAGGTTCTTGATTGCCTACTTGATGAGTAGGAAATGCATTTTAGTTTGACCCATTGATGAGGTCAACGATACCAACTTGGGTATATATTGTATACATAAAGAAGGCACCCCAATCCCCAATATTTCAAAGGAAGACAATGATATGCAGGGGACATGGGACATGTTCTTTGATGGTTCAAGGAACAAAAATGGTATAGGGGCCGGTGTATTGTTGATATCTCCCAAAGGGGAAAAATATTTCTTTTCTTTCAGACTTCAGTTTAGTTGCACTAGTAGTGTAGCTGAGTATGAAGCTTTGATTTTGGGTCTCCAAATATCACAAAGAAGAGGGATCAAATCTTTGAAGGTGCATGGAGACATTGAGTTGGTTGTAAATTAGGTCAAAGCTCAAAATATCACCAAGAGAAACCTTCTCAAGTCCTACAAACATAGAGAATGGGACCTAATTAAGGGATTTGAAGCCTTCAATATTTTTTGTGTCCCTAGAAATCAAAACAAACATGTTGATGGACTAGCAACAGTAGGTTCCCAACATGGCATTCAATCTCATGTTGCAGCAGAGAAAGAACAATAGATTGGACTAGTGGTGAGACCTGCAGTGCTTGATAACCAAGTGAATTGGTAGGTCTTTGATTCTGATTAGTAGATTGTGAACTTCCTACAAGATGAGGCAGAGTTCTCCCATAGGAAGGAGGGCATGCTACAAGACTAGTATGGAGATCAAATCATGCAACTCAGTTCTAAAAGGATGCCCAAGGGGTTGATCACCTTGGAGGGGATCTTCAACCATGATGATCAAATGAAAGAGAGAGAAATGAACCTGGCTGCCAAGAAAGGAGACAAAAATAGCCATGAAAGAAGCAAAAGCTCTCAATTTGGGAAAGGTATGTTCCCAATCATATCAAAATATATTTGTTAATCTTTGTCAAGAGTATAATGATATTTTTTCTTTTACTTATGAGGATCTAAAAGGGTTTGATCCTAGTCTAGCTCAACATACCATAGAGTTATATCCTAATGCTAAACCAGTCAGACCAAAGCAAAGGCCTATAAATCCCAAAATTGAGCCTTTGATGAGGAGAGAGATATCCAAGCTTATAGAATCTAGCATTATTTTTCCAATTAAGCATTCTTCTTGGGTAGCCACTCTTGTTCTAGTTAGGAATAAAAATGGAGAAATCAGACTGTGTGTAGACTTTAGAGACCTCAACAGAACCTCCATTAAAGACCATTATCCCCTTCCTTCCATGGAACAAATTTTAGCCAAGGTTAGTGGCTCTAAAAGATTTTCACTCTTGGATGGATACTCAGGTTATAACCAAATCTTAGTCCAAGAATCTAACCAATACAAGACTACATTCACTACTAAATGGGGCACTTATGCCTATTATAAGATGCCTTTTGGACTAACAAATGCAGGTGCAACTTTTCAAAGAGCCATGGATATGGATTTTAAGGGAGTATTAGAAGATTTTGTACTAGTATATCTTGATAATATTACTGTGTACTCCAAGCATGTGGCAGACCAATTTGCTCATCTAGAGCAAGTTTTCAAAAAGCGTAGGGAATATGGTGTGTGCTTGAACCCCAACAAGTGTGTATTTTCCACTAGTCAGGGAAAACTACTTGGATACATTGTATCCAAAGATGGTCTAGCCATAAACTCAAAGAGAGTGGAAGCAATTGTGTCTCTTCCACTTCCACATCATAAGAAGGGACTTCAGAGCTTTCTGGGCAGAATCAACTTTGTTAGAAGGTTTATCCAAAACTTTGTAGCCTTGGTCAAGCCTCTCACAACCATTCTAAATAAGGATTTTCCCTTTAAATAGACTAAGGAGGGGAAGGAGGGATTTGATTAGATCAAATAGGCCATTGCTCAGGCTCCTTTCCTAGTAAATCCAAACTATGAGAAGGATTTCATCCTTTACACCTTGGGAGGAGAATCAAGCATATTCGCCATTCTAACACAAATAAATCAAGATAATTTGGAGCAGCCCATAGCTTTTTTCAGTGAAGGCGTAAAGGACTATAAAATCAAGTACAACTATGTGAAAAAATAGGTCATCATAGTTGTGAGAGTACTAAAAAAGTTCAGGCACATTCTCTCAAACAATAAGATTCAGCTCCTAGTCCCACATGCCAGCATTAAGGATTTCCTTCTCAACAAGGATATGGGTGATAAGAGATTTGGATGGATCACTAAGGTCATGGAGTATGACCTTGACATCAAAATTACTAGGTTAGCAAGGGCAAGAGGACTCTATGAGCAATTCAATTCATCTTTTGGGAAAGAGTCAGAGACCTCCCTCTCGTTGTAGGAAGAAGAATAGGTTGATAACCAGGGAGATGGAAAAACCAGTTGGTTGGAGGTTATGATTTCCTTCTTAAAGGATGGTAACTATCTCTCTCACTTTGATAGAACCAAGAGAAGGCATCTCATATTGTATTCCATCCCCTATGCCTTAGTCTATGATATATTATTCAAAAGAAGTCTAGATCATGTCTTGCTAAGGTGCATCCATGGAGATCAGACCGGTAGGCTCTTCAAGGAATTTTATAATGGGCCCTTTGGTGGCCATTTCTCAATAAGAACTACAACTATGAAGATCATAAGAGTAGGCTATTATTGTCCTTCCCTATTCAACAATGCTTACAAATGGGTTAGACAATGAAAAGAGTGTGCACTTTTTGTAGGTAAGCGAGGGCTAGCTGCCCTTCCTCTTTATCCCATTTCAATTGATCAACCCTTTGCACAATGGGGGCTTGATTTCATTGGCCCTATCAATCCAATGTCAACTGTAGGACACAAGTGGATTTTGGGTACCAAAGACTATTTCACAAGGTGGATAGAGGTTGTTTCTTTGAAGGATGCAACAAAGAATTCAGTGGTTCAATTCCTTGAGAGGATTGCAACCAGATTTGGAGCCCCTTCCACCATCATATCAGACAATACCAAGGCCTTTGTGGGATCTCAATCTATGGGCAGTCCAACATGATGTGTTTTTGAAAATATCATAAAATTATTATCCTCAAGGCAATGGTTTGGTTGAGTCCTCCAACAAGAATCTAATTAGGATCATCAAAAGGAGTCTTGAGGATAATTAGAGAGCATGATACTTAAAGTTGGGAACAACCCTATGGGCTGATATAATTACTCCTAAGAGAGATTTGGGAAACTCACCCTTCATGCTAGTATATGGGAGGGAAGCTAGGCTCCCCATATCCCTTGAGTTGCCATCCCTAGACCTGGCACATTAGTTGGAGCTCTTGGAAAATGATGCCTTGTTTGTAAGGTATGCTGAACTTATAGAGCTTGAAGAGGTCAGGGAGAAAGCCAAGAAGGATGTAAATGTCCATTAGGGACAAGTAAAGAGGTATTTTGATAAGAGGGCCAAGTTGAGGACCTTCCAGGTCAGAGATTTTGTCCTAAAATGGGATGTTGATAGAGAGAAACCAGGGAGGCACTAAAAATTTGACACACTATGGAGTGGTCCCTATGTGATCATAGGCTGCAAAGAGGCTAATGCTTTCAGGTTAGCTAGGTTGAATGGGGAAGATCTCCCCATTGTGGTGAATGGGATTTACCTTAAAGCATGTGCTTAAGGGTTGATGTTGCAACTTCTATTGTAAATATTGTAATTTATGTTCTTCTGCTTTCCAACAAGTGCATGCACATAGGCTATTCTACAAAATGATGAAGTTTTGACTTTTGAAGGGGTAGAGATTTATCTTTTTGTTTCAGGTTTTGACTCTACGCCCAATGGACTTCAAGGTTACTGATCAATATGCCAAGAAGGCTTGTCACCCCCTCTAAGTCGCTAGAAATGTTGGAAATTTTTGTGCCAACCTAGAAAGGGTTTGATCCTGCGAGATAAGGTCTCGTAGGATAAGAGAACAAGGATGAAGCTAGGAGCACTTATCCCATGGAGATAAATGGAGAGAGTTGAGACCATGTAGAATAAGAAAAGTAACAAAGAAGAGTGCAAAGGGGGCTCTAGTACTTTTTTTGAGTTGACCGAGTCAGCCACTTAGGTTCTACCGGTTGAAGGGGCTCCTGGTCATTGGCGGGCTAGTTTCCCCTTTCCTCTTACCACTCACAGGATTTTCAAACGCAGCATGGCGCCATGAGATAAGAGCAACAAGCAACAAACAAGCATTTTGCTTATCCCACAAGCTTGGAAACACATTAGCTAGATGCCATGGGATAAGCAATAACAATGGCAAGGATGATTTTCCCTTATCCTGCAAAGAAAAATAGATGCACCAAGGAGGCCATGGGATAAGCTTATCGAGGGAAAAGCTAGGCTTTCCCCTTATCCCATGATGTTAGGAAGATATCAGCGGCATCACATGAGATAAGAGTTTATCACAAAGACAATGTGTTAACTTGTTATTCCATGGAGAACAAGGGAACACAATGTGATACCATGGGATAAGAAATACATAACCCTTATCTTGTGGGGATAAAAGGGAATAGGAGGAAGCTCGCGGTATAAGAGGTAGTGAAGACCCAAACAAAGAAAACTCAAAATCCTTATCTCGTGAGGTGGAAGAATGGCTCAACAAAGCTCATGGGATAACATAGCGAGACAAAAACAAAGAAAAGACTTATCTCGCAAGGTAAACAGAGACAACAAAGGGACCCAGGGGATAAGAAGATAAAGCACATGCAAAGGGGATGGTTGTTCCCCCTTATCCCACGTGGTATGCAGGAATGCTCAATGGTCAAACACAGTGAATGAAAAATGACCTGGGGTGCCACATAGGACATCTGCGCTCGTCGAATCTTCATAAAGGCCCGATCCGACGACCATATTTTAATCTTCTTTTGGGCCTGTCGAGTGCCTAGGTGGAGAGATCTTGCTCATCCATCTTCACATGAATCTCTTAGATCGATGGTGGATATATGAATTTGCGGTGACCATTGAGTTTTGAATGCTCTCTGCAGGGTGGTTGTCGACCCGTTGTTCAAGGTCATTCTTTTCTCACTCGGTGCCCAATTTTGGCCCTGATCTCACTCGAACCATTAGATTTCAATGCCATAACTCCAAACATGATCGACCGATTTCAGACGCCATCATTCCCTCTTCAATGCAGAATAGAGAATTTTTGTCCCTACAAGCATTCTTGGCCATGCTTGTCGATGGGGATTACTTCACAAGAGGAGTGGTTTTTGCTCTTCCAGAGGCAGAGGGTGCCTTGAGAGGCTAAGTGTAGCATGCCATTAAATCTGTCAATTTGATCTCCTCCTCTCTCATATTTTTGTAACCTAACCCTAGTTAGGGTTTTCATCAAATGTAATCACCTGAGTTATGCCTGAACTATAAAGGCAATTTTGTAACCTATTTACAAGATCTTCCCCTCTTTTTCTCTAGTAGTAATTATAATTTCTGCAATAATAAATTCACTTTTCCTCTCATCAATAAAATTTGCTTTCCTTACCTAGTTTTATTTCATGCAAATTATGTATCTTCTTTACCCATTTGTGTGAATGCATTTTTTCTTACTTTCTTAGCATCTTTAATAGTGTTGATCCCTCTTAGAGTGGCATCTGAGAACATTGTTTGTTCCTCTGCCATTGTTAAGAATTCCAACCTTGACTCAGTCTTAGGAAGCTAGACTTGATAGGAATTAGTGTATCTTTGAGCAGTTTTGTTAATGTTTTGTGCAATCATGGGCGGGGGTAGATCCACTTTTAGTTTAGGTGCAAGCCTTATTTCCCTTCTTTCCTACAACCCTTCTCTCTTTCCCTTTTCCTTGTTAGAAATTAGTAGTGTTAGAATATTTGTGTTGGGTTGGTCCAACACTTGTATCAGATTGGAAAGGAAGTTGGCCTTCTCCGGAGACTCAACCTCACTTCTGCAAGTCCCACACTTGAGAGGTTGTTTTCATGTTTCACAAGGTTGGTGATCAAGCCTAATCATGAAGGGTGCAACTTTTGTGACAATAGACAGCATAGTACCAAACAATTTGGGTGTTGATCGATTCCAAGCCATGGTGGGGCATCTAACTGTGCCTCACAATCTATCATTTTTTGAGAACGGTGACATCTCCTCGAGTCATCCACATAACACTTCCCTCCATATTGAGATTATAATCTATAAACATTGGGTCAAACATGTATTAATAGATGGAGGAGCTGGTCTAAATATCTGTACTTTAAAGTTTATCTGTGCATAGGGTTTCTCAAAAAATTGCTATAGATCCTAAGAAAAAGATAACTATAAAAGCTTATGATGATCGTGAAGGGAGATCTTCGAAAGGATTAGTAGTATTGCCCATTCAAGTGGGACCAATTCAGAAAGACAATTTTTCAAGTCTTGGACATGGACTTATCCTATAATCTACTCTTGGGTCGATCTTGGATCTATGAAATGCAAGCAGTGTTGTCTACATAATACCAATGTGTGAAATTCCCCTACAATGGATGATAAATCTTAATCTCAGTAGATTCTAATCCCTTCCAATACTGCAATAATCTCAAGGTAGTATAAGATGTCTTTGTACCACACAACAGGGAAGCTCTCACTTCTACTTCATCAAGTAGTGAAACCCAACTCAATTCTTTATCAATATATTTTGAGAAAAAGATTCAGCTGAAAGATAAGGGTATGGGAGAGTATTCTTTTAAACATTATTTATATCTATCAAAACTACCAATTTCTCTAAGATCCCTTGAACAACCATCGACAACTAAACAATAATATTCACAACCCATCAAACTCTTTGATGGTACTGTCAACCTTTTTCTATCAACTTAGCTGCATATTCAATTTGAGAAATTCAAAGTTTTCACATAACCTGTGTGTTATGCGCACCTACATAACCTACGTGTTATGCACACTGTATTGGGAGCTTGAAGAAGGGGTCTTTTCTTTTCGAGCTCCAAGTTCTATTTTTGAGTTGACTGGGTCGACTGGTCAACTCACTTAAGTTTTTACCGATTGGAGGGTCTTCTGTCATTGGCGGGCCGATTTCCCCTTTTCTTTCCACTAGTTGGAGGTTTCTTTTTAGCCTAGCTTCTCTCAGTGACACCATGATTTTGGGTCTCACCGAAGTCTTTTTTCTCAATGGAAACAAAGTCTTCCCCACCACCCTACAAGCATTCCAATGTGCCTAAGGTTGGCTTGCAAGGTAAGAGAAACAAAGAGAGCAACAGTCATCTCGCCATCTCACTGCAATTTTCAAAGAGACAATTTGATCACAAGGTGAAAGCAGAAAAGAGCAGTGTGGGCTAATAGTTTTGTGAAGCAGTTTGTCTCCCTACCACCTCGCAGGGAAAGAGGAAGGGTTAGCATGACCTTGCAGGGAAAATAAGATATATGCTTCCCTGCCATCTCGGAGGCAATTTCAAGGTACCAAGGGAGCCTTGCGGGATAAGACCAAAGCTCGGGAGAAAAGGTTCCTTCTATCCCGCGAACCAAATGTGGAGTCCAAATGTGTCCTATAGGGTAAACAATATAAAAGGCGAAGGTGGTCCCCACCATATCGCATGGTAAGTTAACAATGGCAACAAATGTGGCAAGCCTCGAGTGTCAAGGCCTTTTTGACCTAACTTTCTTAGTCGATGAATGCTTTTGGGGTCTTTCCTAAATGCCTGGTCTTGGCAAAATATGATGACATTCATGGGTCCGACCCACAACGTGGCTCATATACGACTATTGATTCTTACTTAATGAGTGATCAATGATGATGTTTTAATACTCAATTGAGCCCTTTGGCACGCTTACACGATGAGATATTGCATGTCTATCTATGTGTGGGATCTCCTGATCAACGACTAGTATTCAAACCCATGATGAACGTTGAGTTTCAAACAAGTGCAGGGGTGGTTGGTGTCTTTATGGTCAAATGATTGTGCTACTTCATCGACCACCCAAATCTAATCAGATTTTTGCTAAATGACTTTCACGAAACTATGGGTTATCACCATAGCTCTAGACATACCTTTGCAAATGATTCCAAATGCCATCCCATGCATATTCATTTATGGATAAAGACTTTTACTCTACAGATGTACTTAGACCCATTCCATGCAAAGTTCTCTCCCTAATTTGCAGGGATTTCTCTTTTTCGAAGACATAGGACATTTTTAGAGTTGTCCTTGCACACCATCAGATCCTTGATCTGATCTTCTTCTCTTCTATGATATTTTGTAACCTAACCCTAGGCAGGGTTAGGATTTCCAGCAGTGGTTTCATTTTGAGTTATGCGTCAATTATAAAGGAAAATTTTGTTATCTTTCCTAAGGATCTTCTCCTATTTTCTCGTATAGTATTCTATGACTTCTGCAACTATAAATTACCTTGCCTTTGCATTAATGGAGTTTTCTTATCTTACCTATTTTCAGTCTAAACATATGTGTGTATTTTTACCTCTTTGTTTATATACATTTTCTTCTTGTTTTCTCGACATATGTGATAGTTTTGACTCCTCTCAGAGTGACATCTGAGAACTTTTCTTGTTCCCCTTGCCATTATTAGGAATTCCAACCTTGACTCAATCTTAGAAAGATAGATTTAGATAGAAAATAATGTATCTTTTGGGTAATTTCATTGATGTTTAGTGCAATTACAGGTGGGGGGGGAGATCAAATTTCAATTCAGGTGCAAGACCTTTTTCTCTTTCATTATCCATTCCCTCTTTCTCACTTTTCCCTGTTAGATCAGTAGATTAGGCTTTCATGTGTTGGGTTGGTCCAACACTTTGCATCAGATTGAAAGGAAGTTGGCCTTCTCTAGAGATTCAACCTCACAACAACACAAGGTCCCACAATTGAGAGGTTGTTTCAATATTTTAAAAGGTTTATGATCAAGGTTGATCATGATAGGGTGCAAAATTTTGTGACAACAGGTACATTTGTCAAAGCAGGAACTCTAGAAGATGAATCTGATGGTAAAGACATCTTAAACCGGCTATATAAGGATGAAGAAGAAACCAAGGAAAAAACTTTAAACATCAAAGTATAAATAGAGAAATATGGTAAAGGGTTAAAAATAATGCAAAACATGGGATATGATGGCAATGGTCCTATTCGAAAAATAAGAGAAGGTATTCTAGAACCTATACAACTTCCTTCTCAAAATGCTAAAGACAAATCAGGACTAGGTTTTGGACAGGACATTCTAGTTCGCACACAAGAAGAACTAGCTCACAAACAACAAAATGAAGAAGCAACACACAAATAGAAAGATGAATAAGTAGTCTATAAACAACAAGAGGAGGAATATGAGAAAAAACAAGAACTTTCTATTAAGAGAGAGGAAGCTACCCACAATCTTTATGAACAAATACACAAATTCCAATGAAAGAGAATGGGATTCACCATCTAAGGAGACCTGTGAAGATAAAAAGGTTGATGTGATACAAACATATGCACCCATACTCTATGAAGAACAAAGCTTAGGGTATAGACCATTTTAATTTGGATCATAACATATCGATGACTCTAGTGAGGACGATCAGACTCAAAATGAGATAGACAATCCAGAGGAGAGTAACATCACAAACCTTGACCTTGCTATCAAAAACCTTGATAATATTTCCATCATGACACTTACTTCCATAGACCTTAGCCCACCAGATGATTCCTTACCATTGGTACATCTTTAAATCATCAACTGGGAACAAAAAAAACCACTTAATATACCTATCTTCCAAGATGATGATGTTATTATCCATTACCTCTATTCAATGACTCCAGAGAACTCATGTTCCAACAGTGGTTCTCATAATGAAACTTTCAACTAGGGGAGTGCCAAGTCTCTTAGTCGCAAAATGAATAATACAAAGAATCGATCTAACGGTGAAAACCATGCAATGGCAAAGTTAGATCATAAAAAAGTACAAAGGAAGGGTGTATGCAATGGTGAAAACCTCTCTAAGGAACTGAAGGATGAGAGACTTGACACTCTTCCTAAGCATTATCATGAAAGATTATTATTATTGATTGAGCCTACACAATAAATAAACAAAGAAACTTAAAAAGAAGAAAAGAACATACACTTGGCCGAGTCATAGACAGAGCAAGAATGATCTACTTTCACCAATTTCTTTGAAGAAAAGAAAATCATTTTGCTTGGTCCTATGTTGATATGCCAGGGATAGATCCATATTTTATCATGCACCACTTATCCATAGCTCCCGGAGGTAAGCCAGTAAAAAAGAAGCTAAGAAAGATGCATCCACATTTAGCACTTCTACTCAAAGCAAAATTAAAAAAACTACTAGATGTGGGATTCATTCGGCCAATCAACTATGCATAATGGAATTCCAACATTGTACCTATATCAAAAACAAACAAGAGCATTCATATATGCATAGATATTAGAGATCTTAATAAGGCTTTCCCAAAGGATGACTTTCCTTTACCTAGTATAGATACAATTATGGACTTAAAAATAGGACATGCCATGTTATCACTCATGGATGGTTTCTCAGGTTACAATCAAATCAAAATAGCACCTTAAGACTAGGAAAAAACAACTTTAACATGCTCCTAAGCTACCTATTGTTGGAATGTCATGCCTTTCGAATTGAAGCATGCGGGAGAAACCTATAAACATGCCATGACCATAATTTTCTATGACATGATGTACACATTCATGGAGGACTATGTAGATGACTTACTAGCCAAATAATTCACAGGGGAAGGAAATTTAGAGATCTTGGATAAAAAAATCCAGTGATAGAAAATTCAATGTACGACTAAATCTGAAGAAGTATGTATTCAAAGTTACATTAGGCAAACTTTAAGGATAAATAGTGTTAGAAAAAGATATTGAGGTAGATCAAGAAAAAGTACAAGAAATCATGGAGATTCCATCTCCTAGAAACATCAATCAATTAAGATCATTGCAAGGAAGGCTACAATCCATCAGAAGGTTCATCACGTAGCTGGCTGACAAATGTCTACCTTTCACTCATTTTCTACACAAGAATGTTTCTTTTAGATGGGGGGACAAATGTGAAGAAGCCTTTGATCCGTTAAAACAATATCTAATGAATCCACCTATATTGGTGTTGCCAATAACAAAAAACCACTTCTTTTATACATCTCAACAATAGAGGTATCCTTGGGAGATTTTCTAGCATAGGAAGATTCAGTAGGCAAAGATAGGGTTGTCTACTACATCAGCTAAACATTGAGTGGTTATGAACTTAACACATTTATTGAAAAGTCTTGTTTGGTTGTAGTGTTTGCATATCAAAAGTTGTGACACTATATGTTATCCCACACAATAAATCTTATAGGAAAGATAGATCCATTAAAATATCTACTCAGCAAGATTGCTCTAATAGGAAGACTAGCAAAGTGGCTAATGATATTGAGTGAGTTTGACATTCAATATATGGATAGAAGAGCCATCAAGGGCCAAGAAATAGAAGATTATTTAATTGAAGCATCGTTACAAGATAATCATCTGATACATATTGACCTCATAGATACATATGTCCTAGCAGTTACAACACAACCATGGGTACTATACTTTTATGGATCTTACACTCAACATGGATTAAGTGTTGGAATCTATTTGTCACTCCTCAGGGACACACAATCTGGGAAGGTCTTATAGGTTGATGTTCACCTGCACAAATAATATAGCTAAATATGAAGCATTGATCATTGGCATCAAAGTAGCAGTGCAATGGAAGATCACAATGTTACAAGTCTATGGAGACTCAATTTGTCATAAATCGGTTCAATGATGACTATCAAACAAAGGACGACAAATTCATGTTAGACAAAAAAATGGTGGATGATTTTAAGAAATACTTTAATGAGATCAAATTTGAAAAAATTCCAAGACTGGACAATAAAGCTACACATGTCATGGAGACCATTGCCTCTCTTCTAAAAATACCAAATAAGAAGAATCATTATGAGTTCCTAGTGGAACAAGTGTTTTCCCCTGCCTATGATAATCCTAATTCTCAAGTCGTATGCTAGCTGGTAAGTTCTAAATCTCCAACCTATGGGAAGATCTATACCTATCTGAAGGACAATACCCTTCCACTTGATTTATCCAGAAACCAAAATTGAAACTTCATCCCTCCAATAACCCGTTACACCTTAACAACCGATACGCTTTATCGATGAGGTCTTGATGGTACTATCCTTAGGTGTCTTGAAAGTGACAAATCTAAAACCGCCTTGCGAGAAGTTCACAAAAGTATTTGTGGCACACATTCAAGCAATCCTACTCTAGCCAAGAAACTTTTGAGAATGAGATAGTATTGTCCAGACCTGGAAAAAGATTCCTATCAATTTTCTAAGAAGTGCCAGAAGTGTCAAATCCATGGAAATATTATGCATTCACTGACACAGGATTTGTAACCGTTCATGACATCATGGTCATTTTGTCAATGAGGAATCAACCTTGTGGGTAAGATCCATCCCTCCTCCTCAAATAGCCACAAGTTCATAATAACAGCCACTTAGTATTTCACAAAGTGGACCGAAGCTATTCCATTAACCACCGTTATTGGAAAGCAAATATCCTCCTTCATTTTGAACTACATTATCTGTCGGTATGGCATCCTAGTTCTATTGTCATTGACAATGGTAGACCCTTCAAAAACTAAGTTGTACAAGAACTTTGTGAAATATTTCATATCCAGCATTGATTTTCCACACCTTATTACACTCAAGGGAATGGCCAAGAAGAAGCTTCAAACAAAACCATTCTAAAAATCCTAAAGAAAACTGTGAACGATGTTAGTCATGATTGGCATGTCCAACTAAACCCTGCCTTGTGGGCATACCGAACTAGAATTTGCACCCCTACTGGAGCAACACCATATGCACTTGTGTATGGATCAAAATTAATTTTACCTATTGAGGTCGAGCTACCTTCACTCAGAGTATCATTGAAAGGACTCATCCCAGATGAGGAATAGTGGGTAAACGGACTATAAGAGTTGGAACTACTAGATGAACACCATCAGCAGTCTTTTGATCACCTAAAAGCATATCAACAACGGATGTGCATAAACTACAACCACAAAGTGAGACCAATAATATTTCAGGTTGGTGACTTGGTCCTAAGAGAGAATCCCTGTAATCAACAGGATTGAGAAAAGAAGGGAAAGTTTAAACCAAACTGGCTAGGTCTATTCGTCATCATATCAACATATGGATCTGGGGCATATCAACTATCTATAGTAGAATGGGACCTTTTTGACGATCCTATCAACATCATCCATCTCAAAAGGTTCCACACCTGAATCATCCAAATGCACGAAAAACCAAAAAAAATAATTTAAAAAAAGCAAAAATAAAAAAATCATAAAAAATAAAATAAGTGCAATAAAAGCAAGTGGTGAAACTTGGCAATGGGTGCTATTTGTGACAAATCGGCCCTTCTATATATTGGTACATACATCCACTTTTCGCCATCATTATACATATCCATAATAAAGCCTAGTATAAATAATCGATCTTTGCAATAATGTCTCATCATGGCTTAGTGATCATTGTGTATATCCACAATGAAAAGTTTGTTTCGGAACTGGGGGAAAAATCTTAAACTTCGTGGGGACAATCCACTTTGAGCTTAGAAAAAAAGACAATCTAAACAATGAGACAACACATCAAAAAAAAGGATCACAATGAAACTCAACATTGAACATAAATCACAATTTTTGAAACCAAATATCAAACTCAAAATCAGGATCGGTAAAACACTCAATAGATGATCTATTATGAATCATGATTTTATCACTTTGATAGGAAGTTTTGAATTTTGTATCTTTATTTTTGTTATCACATCTCCGAAGTGACTCAAGGATGTCTTGAACTAGAGAAGCAAGGAATGAGCATGATATTTTTCTTTGTCTATTGTCTATGAGTTGATCATTAGTACTATGCAAATTTGTCACGGTACATGATTGGTAATGTTATGCTCTGCATATCTAGCCCCATCATTTTCTGTCTTGAAAATACAGGTCCCCCTTTTCATTTGTTTGTTGTTGTTTTCTTTCCTTCTTTCCTTTTGTTTTTTTTTTCCTTCTTCGGGATTTCGAGTTCTCGAAACCCCAGAGTGTTGTGTTATTTTTTCTTTCTTTATCTTGCTTCGGGATTTCAGGTTCTCGAAACCCCGAAGCTCCCTTTTTTTTTCTTTCTCCATTCTTCTTCGGTATTTTGGGTTCCCAGAATCCCGAAGCTTAATTTTGTCTTGTTCTATTTCTCAAGACCTCAGGATCTCGAAATCTTAGAATCCCAAAGTCTTGTTTTGTTTGTTTTGAAGCCCCAAAATTTTGGAATCCTGAAATCCTGAGTTCTTCATGTTTTGTTTGTTTGACTTTGGAATCTTGGGATCTTGAAACCCTAAAGTATGCTTTTTTGTTTTCATTTTGAGCCTCGGGATTCTGAAATCCCAAAATCTTGGGTTCTCTTTGTTTTATATTGCACCCTGGAACTGATGGTTTTCATTTTGTTGTCTAGAGCCTCGGGATTCTAGAATCCCAAGCTTCTTTGTGTGTTGTCTGTTGACTTCAGGATTTCGAAGCCCCAAAACCCCAAAGTTGTGTGCATTTAATAGGTTGTACGTCACCCATAGGGGATATAAATAGTATCCAAATGAGTAGTTTCAACTCATTTGTGCACTAATCCATTATGAAATCAGAGCTCTCCCTTTGTGATTCTCGCCTCCTTCGGTGCACATGTTTTCGTTCAACCTTCCTTGTCCAAGTTGTTCTTTTGGTTTTTCCATTGTGTTTTTCTCTTGTTTTGTCTTTTTCTCGCTTTCCTAGCTTAGGTTTTAGATTAGATTTCTTGTTTTAAATAAAGTTGATTTTTATCGACCCCTTAGAGTTTGGCCTGATTACCCGCTTCAGTATTTCATGTCCCCAAAATCCTAAAGTTTTTATTCACCCATTCTGAGGTTCCAAGGTTCCTTTTTGCCCAAGTTTACCCATCTCAGGATCCCAGAAACTCAAAGCCTGTTTTAATGAAGAATTATATCCTCTTCGAGATTCCAAAACCTGGGATCCTGAAACCATTCACGCCTTAGGAGTTTAACGTCTCTAGGATCCTGGAACCTCGAAATCACGAAGACCATATTGGAAAGTGTTATGAACACCCAAAACCCCATAATCCTGAAATTGCTTATAAATGGTTCTTTTATACCAAAATTTGAAGTCTATTATTTTTTGCTAATGTGTGTAATCTGAAGACTTATGGAAGAATATACATCTAGCCAAAAGAAAACCAGAGAAGAGATAAAATTGGAGAAGAATCCTCCCACGATGAAGTATCAATACCAGGGGCAGACCTTAGTATCTAAGCTTGATAACGAAGTACAATGGGTGACTGACACTAATGTGGGTTACATTGAGATAGAAGACATTAGAAAGGAAGTGGCTCGAACTGATTTTGATGCACCATATAGAAGAATCAAGAGATCTAGATTAGTTGAAGCCACAATCTTCCTGTAGGCTATGCAATCTCCTGATCTCATACTCACAATAGCTTAACATTATAATTAAGAGACCAAAAAATGTGTAGATGCAGCTAGTAATGTGATAGTATATCTCTCACCTAAAATTATTGGGATGACATTTGGGATCCCAGACAAGGATAAGGTTCATCAAACTATATAAGAAGAGGCGACCTCTATATTCAATAAGAATACTTCTAATTACAAACATCACATCAATGAAGCTTGGTTAGAAGAACCTAGAAAGATAGGTCTAAAGGCAACAAAGATCCTGAGGATAGAATTCAAGGATGCACCAAAGGATTTGGTAATTATACTAAGTCGTGCCTTCGATAAGCCAGATTGTCAGCATTTCCACCCATGGATGTTCCACTACATGCACACAATCCTAATAGCTAAAGAATATTTTGATTGGCCACAGATTATCGTTGATTATATTCATAAACATCTAACTACAATTCTATAAATGAAGAATTTTTTGATGACTTCTTATGTCATATGGGTAGTAGCTCGAGCTAGTAAATACTTGGGTCTGAATAAAGAAGGCAAATTGGGAGAAGAGTCAGGGCAGAAGAAGGTGTGGGAACATTAGACTCAATTACTCATCACACAAGCCAAGTTTCATTTCAAGAGGATAAATGATGCATTCATATACACAGTCATATGCAAACTAATGGGTGATGTAGGGTATATAATTTCACCATAGGCTATGAAAATGATCAAAGAATGGGGTTGTTGGTTCCTTCAAAATCAACACTCTACTTACATAAGACTAAGTGGATTTACTAGAAGGCCTTTCCTCCTTCCTAGGTTTTGTAGTAACAGAATAATTATTATTGAGTATAAATGATAGATTGTGGGGTTGCATTCACTTCTGACCCTTAAGCACAAAACTAGGGTCACCTTCCCTATTTTACTAGAGTATTATTCTTGTTAGAATTTTTAAGTAGCTAAGGCAGATGAACAAGAGTCGGAGGACCTCAGTTTAAAAGAGTTGAATTGTGCAAGAGAGAAATATGATCCTTTAGGAAAACTGAAGCAAATGATGTCCATTTCATATACAAGTCACCAGCTAGCTTAGGAGTATTTTTGGGCAGACATGCAGGATAGTTTTGAGGCCCGTGACAGAAGATACCATAGATTGGCAGTTCCTTAGATTAGGAAATTTAAAATAGAAACCAATATTCCCTAGGATCTTAGAGATGATATCTAATATACAAGGAAAAAGAGATTGATAAGAGACCACTCTCTCCTATCCGGTGGTTAGATCAGGAAGTTGTTGATGTGAATACAATTTTAGAAAAGGTAATAGAAATAACAATGCAATGGTTGGGTTTGAGGATTAGGCCAAGCATAACAAAATAAAAGAATAAAGGAAAAGCTATTGACAACCCTCAATCCAAAACAACCAAGGAGTATACTAGAAGGACAAGATCAAAATCAAGAAAGAATACTCTTATTGATCCTGAAACCACTACACAAATAATTGATGATCAAGAGCTCATGAGGTAGTTGGATGCAAAAATTAAAGAGTCTCAATTTCTTAAGACAACTGCCAAACACAAGATTACCACTGGATTACAAGTGATCCCTCAAGATTCTATTCATCTCATTGTTCCTACCATTGGAATGGCACCAGGAGAGGGTACTTCTCATACTAAAACCACTAAAGAACAAGTCCCTCCCATGACACAAACACCAACACATGCCCCTATTACAACACAAGATTAGGTAATTATTCATAATATTGAAACTGATTCTGACCAAGATGATAAGCCTGTTGAAGTGATTTCTTAGAAGAAAATGGGTGAATTAAAGCAAAGGCAACCCAATATAACTCATGCACCACCTAAGCCTATAGAGGAACCTAAAATACAAGTGCAACCTACGGATGTGCAAGTGCAAATGTTGGAGGAAGAAGGACATGAATAACAGGTTGAAATAATGGTCCTTACTCCTCAAGATCAAAAGATGTTACTCAAACAACTAGAGGAGGGTCAACAAAAGCAAACAAATGAAACATAAAAAGTGTTTGGAGAAGAATTAAGTGAAAAGTTAGAACAATTAGCTATGAAACAACAACTAATTCCTGGAAAAATGCTTTCCCAAAACTTGGCCCATCAAGTAACTCAATTATCTCAACAACAGGAAGGTCCTTAACTATAGAGAACTCATGAATCATAGGAGAGACAAGAGCAACAAGATGAAGAGAAAGAACAACATGTAGAGACCAACATGATCACTATAGAAGTAACAATACAGGGAGAGGAGAAAGATGAAAATATTTCTCAATGGTTGAATTTCAATCTCAAGAAAAAGGAGAAAGTCATCCTCCCAAATATCACTTTACAACAAGCAATCATTGAGTCTCCAAGGAGAGCTAAGAAGGCCAAGACGATTCATCATCTTTCTACAACTAACTTAGGAGATGTAATTGCAAGTGTAGAAATGCCTGTACAAGATACTAAAGGAAAACTTCATGCCACCCCAAAATATCAAGTGTTAGAGGTCATTTTGGGTAAATAGACCAAGTGGGGATAAATTGCCACTTTAGTTGCTGCAACTTCTACTGTTCAGACTAGGATGAAAAAGGAGAATAAGACAAAAGAAAAAGTTAAAGCACAACTAAGGAAGTATAAACAATTGATCATAGAAATAGAAAAGCCACTTGACTCTTGGATAGATGATACCTTGTTGTCTACTTCGTCTCTCCCACAAGGTGATATAAAAGCATTATACGAAATGGGGAAAGTGATAACAACGGTCAAAACATGGGTTCAGGATCAGCTGAATAAAATCAAGATGTTCCTGCAAGATACAATGGAGATATTTGAAGAAGCTCATTTCAATGAGAATGCTCTTATTTAATGTTCTACACAACTTCTTTGATTTTAAAACAACATAAGATACTTAAGAAAATCCGAAGATTAAGAGAGGATGTGATTGCAAAAGAGGACCTACTAGGAGGAGAAAATATCAATAGCTTGCAATCATGCATAGATATTTTGGACTTAAAGATGGAGATAATGGAGTAGTGTCATAGCAAGGTTCTTAAAGAACATCCTTCACTCCTTAATGTACTTGAACAATATGAGCATCTCATGGTTAAGTTGTTAGGAAAATATGGTCACTTCCTTAAGAAAAATGGAGTATTACATCAAGAGACCATACTTAGTAGATGGGATTGCTATACAGTTGACCACTTTGCAACCACTGTGGGATTCATTGTGGAAACAATGAACATATATATGTATGTGATATTCTAGTGTCAATAATTTTAAGTAACAATGGATGACATGGTCAGTAGGTTAGAGAGTGTAAAGGAGATACTTAGAGTATCTAAATTCAAAATCCAGTATATTTCTAACCCACCAACTGCTTCCATAGACTGCTTCATCACCAACTACCAGAACTACAAGAAGAATAGAAGGCAAACAGGTAGTTATCCATGTGATGCATCTCAAGCAATATTAGCACCATAAATCATTGTAGTTTACCAGCTTGCACTTTTTGCTACACTTGTCTTACTTCCACTCCACCATTGCATGATTCAGAGGTCCTGGAGCTGAAGCACCGTTAAGAGCATGAGTTGCGAGCACCTATTTTAGTAAATTTTAAGTGGAGTTCATAGGCAATGACTTGAATGTCAACTGTGACTCCCACCATTTTGTAATCCTAGTTTGTAGGCATGATTCCTTCCTAGGATGTAGGGTGAAATTCTATAAATTGTAGAATTTGGGCCATTTTGAGGGTCCGCAAATTGATGATTCAAGGTCATTTGGCTAGAAAATTTAGCTTTTTATGCAATTTTTTTCTCATGAACTCTTGAAATACTATCATTCATTTGACAAAGATTAATACAAAAGCAACTTGTGAATTTCTTGATCTACAACACGTGTTCTCTTGGTTACTGTTCTTCATAGTCTAGTATCTTCTTCCATTTGAATTAGAAACTTGTCCTTTCAAAATTATTGTTTTGTAAATAATATTACACATGTTAATGGTATATGAGGAATGAAATGGTAGAGCAATTATATGATCTTGTGATATTCATTTCCGTTTATATATAAGTTGTCTGACTTTGCATATTTGTTGGAGCATTACGTTGAATGTTGATTAAGTGTTGTTGATAATACGTTTCTGTGATAAACTAGCTTCATAGTTCATTCATTTGTTATGTATTGATTTTCTTATCATCTCTCATTACCCTAATCTATCTTTTGACATTTTTGGGGGTTGAAGTTAAAATTTAAAAATACGAAAAAAGGAACTTTGTTTACTTAGTTACAAAAAGCAGGCCCCTTGATAGGTAAAATCACATCAACCACTGAGTGATCCAACATCATTGTGACCTGACTATAGAGACCTTGGAGTAATCAGTCTTTCAAGATTGACCACTTTTCAGGAGAGGTGGTATATGTTCTCTTATCCCACCAGACTATTGGTGAGTGTGTCAACACACCCATCAACAGGTAACATATCATCGAGGAAATTTCAGATTTGCATAAGAAAAGGGCCAACTCTTTTCTATTTTACACAAACAACACTTGGGTCATCTTGGTTCAATTATACTTTGATTCTCGTGTTGTCTTGCAATATCAAAATCTATGTAAGTTATATTCAGGTCATTATACCATCGATGTTTGTATTAATTTCCAACATTTTAAAGAGCTTAATGATGATAAACAAAGCACAAAAAATTGACCGATAGAATGACAACATTGCATAAATAGGCTTGCATGATAAAGATAGATTTCATTCATATTAAATCATGCATAAATCATTCTAGGCATAGCTTGTATGAGGGAGAAAAAATTTAAAACTGATTCTATCTCTTTTATTAATAGATTGAGTACATGTGACATTCACAAAAGAGATCATTATTCATTATCATTGCATCTAATTTCATTTCAAATAAGTGCATTCATTCATATCATCTAAGTGCATTTTCACTTTATCCTTGCATTGATTAACTAAACGTGCATCATCATATTCCATAACATTAGTACAATAGCTCATTACATCATTCCATACATCACATCATCATAAATAAAATACATCATTGCATAAGCATAATCAAATAGTATCCTAAAGTATTGTCATACACATAAATTTCATCATTGCATCCATCACATTAGCATCACATACAAATATCAAGTATCTTCAAATAGACATCATCGTCATAGAATAAATCATGTAAAGATATCCTACATATAGAAATCAAGTGCATCTATATATCATAGAAATAAATCATAAATGCATCATAAACATATAGAATAGAAATAAAATGCATCCATCACACATATAAGCATCACATCATAAAGCTTGTGGACAACATATAGATCAATAATCGTCACTGCATCTCATATCATCTAAAAAAGAATCAAGGTCAAGCGTACAATGATATAACATAAATATGAGAGATACATCAAAAAATGGCAAGACTCATAGTCCTCGACTAAATCAATGTATACATCAAAATGATACAAAGGAGCTAAACTGCACTATCCCCAGAGGTTGTAGGCTTCGCTGCACCTGTACCTGTTGTAACATCACCAGATGGATCTATGAACAATGGCCATGTCACCCCCTGGCTATAAATTTGTGACCAACTCTATCCTAACCTGGTATTGATGGTCTATGCATAGCTTAGTGCTCACTTATCTACAAGAACGATCTCATAATATACTCGCCAATAATACTCAATCTCTTTGCCTGACTGACAGATCTCTCTAATAGTATCAGTCATGATGGTCCTTGCAGTAGCTGCCTCTAATCTGTCAGTCATAGCCTCGATGTGCCTAGATCTCTTAGTGGAAACATCTCTCTCTACAATGATAATATCTCTTGTTGTGATGGTGGTATCTGTCTCTATGATCAAAGAAGCAATTTGTCCCTGTGCCTGTCTCAACTATCCTAGTAATCCTTGTACCATTGTCTATAAGGCTTCTATCTGAGACTGTTGTTGATGTGGGGGCACTCTGATTTACAGTTGCCTCTGTCCTATTTGTTCATGTGCAGGAGCCTACCTAGATGTACCCATTTTTCCTATATCCTGCCTAGAAGCCTCCCTTGTACCTATGCCCTATGTAGGAGGGATCCTAGATCTCCTCCTTTGTGGTACTCTAATGTCCAATCCCTGTCTGGAACTGATGGCACATGTACCACCTGTAGGTCTTGCACCATCTCCACCCTCTCCCCCATCCCCATAATCATCATCATCCTCTCTTCGTTGGCACACTGTGGAATGCCCCGTCAAGATACCCTAAAGGAAACAACTACAAACACTCGAAAAGAGTGCAAAGAATTTTTTTTAAAACATTAATAAAATTTAAGATGCAATAAGCTAAACATTACAATGAAATCTGCACAAGCGGAAGACTTAACTAATCACCTACAGGGTTTCCAATAAGGATTACTCGATTAATCCAATGAACATAAGGTGTATTAATCTAATTAACAGTGAGATTGACTAAACCTGCTCATGATAGAATGATTACCACATGAACATAGAAATTAAATTGCATAAGAAATTAAACTAAGCACGATTGAATATATGCAACTTCCATTAGTTTCATTACATCAATGAAGCTACATTCATCATAATCCATACTAACACATTTTATTTATAACTTCATACATCCAACTAATATTAATATCACCTAAATTATATTATACATTTTAACTATAATACCATTCATACATCCAAAGTTAAAAGGACCTAGATGACCACATACACCATACAACTCCAATTGATATCGGAGTTCACCCCTAATGGGCTACATCTCCAGGTTCGCTTCTAGTGCAAGACCATTCTAATAAATAAAAGATGAAAAATTACATAAAGTTAACATCAATTAAAACCCACCATCAAGGCATACATAAACAAATAATACATGACCACATAAGGTCCAAGAGATACATGAATGATCTGAGAAGAACAAAAGGGTCCATCTGAAACATGGAATGCAGTAAATACAAAAATAACAATTGGAGCACTTAAAAAGCTAATCCATCGCAATAAGACACGAACAAAATACCCAATGGAAAGTGGCACTACCACCCAACCATGTGGCCCAAAAAGGAACCACCTGTGATAGGAGATATAACTAAGGCCCTCAAGCAAGCTATAACAAAGCATCACATGGTCTCACATGTACATCAGGAACTCACACAAGACATAAGCATACACGAGTGTTCCAAGTAAAGCCAACGCATGACTATACACTAGTGAACATAAGGGAAGAGTGTCATTGCATAGTTGGTATGGGTTACCCTGGTAGGCCTCCATAGGCCCCAACCCCCATCTTGGGTTACCCCAGTAGCCTCTCCCGAACCTCCAGCCCCCATCCATGTCTCATGCGGACCCAACAAACTTTTCGTGAGGACAAGGTAGTTGGTTTGCCATTCCAGGCCTTCCCACTACATCCTAAGTTTGTACTAGCACTCAACCATGAGTGGGGCACAATTTATCTTGATTAGTGTTTGTAGAACCCAACCCCTCATTTTTAAATTAAGTTATCACTTATTACTCAGCTTTCGATGGGTTATCCTGCTACCTCTTTGGGCATGGCCCTGACTCAAAAGCCACTCTTCCTTATAACACTACACAACCTCCAAAGAACCCCAAGGAGAAACACAAAAGCCAACTAACATAAGGAGTTCAAAAAAAATAAAATTGAAGGATAATATGATTAAACAATCCTTCTACCATGGTTAAACCAATTGGAGGTGTGAAACGACCAACTACATCCACACAACAAGACCAGAACCAGAATAAAGCATGTAAGACCACAACCAAAACTTAACCAAATCAACTTGCACAATAAACTGATATTCAACAACATGCCATCATGAAACAAGAATGACTTTACCAAATCAACACCAAAAATTCACAAATCAGAGTAAACACTCAAACGAATCTACTTGCACTCTAAATTCATCCATGTCAAGGAATCAAAACAATCACTCAAAATATACTTAAAACTAACAATCTCTAATTGTAGCTATTTCAATAACTAACTCTTTCATGATTATAAAATCCACATAAGGGAACAACACATCCTTTAAAAACAAATATATAATCATTTCAATTTAAGCCAATTTGGCTATAACAAATATCACTTAAATTTCAAATTTCAAGATAATGAAACTAACATTTAAAATACTTTTGAAAACTAAATTTGATATATAAATCAAAATAATCTTTCCAATTCAAAGTCATATCGACTAAACGTAATTGATGGCTAACAATATAAATTTCATTTGCACAACTAATTTGCATTTACATCAAATCAATATTTAACATTTTCTATAAATTCAAAATACATAGTATAAATATATACACATATATTTATAAATTAATTACTAAACTGATATTTCTATTAAAAAAACATAATTTCATCCAATACCATATTCAAAATAAAAATTACAACTTGAAAATTACCATTAACAAATTAAAAATTAAAAATTATATATATATATATATATATATATATATATATCGAATTTAAAAACAATATAAAATATTACGCATTGCACAGGAAATAACATTTACTGTAATTTTGTTTTGACTCGGTTTTCTTTTTTTAAATTCACACAAATAACTCATGGCAACAATGAATTTCCAACACATGTATTCAATTACTCAATTGGCCTTAACGCTAGGAGAACGGATCCGATTCAATCCACAAATGAAATTTTCATATATAATATCATTATTCCACATAATAATTTCACATTTAAAAAATCAGATTCACATTTTTCAAGAAGTCTAAGGAGACCAATAACCAGGTTTTGGAGACCATCCACCATTGATGGACCTCCAAAAACTCAAAAAAATAAAACTTGCCAAATAAAAATTCCTTAAAACCCATTGGTTGATGGGTGAACAACATCACACTTTTGAAACAAAATTCACTTTTTGGGCAAACATAAAAATTTGGGCAGCATTTCCCTAAAGCAACTCTCATTTTAAAAATTGAAACAAACAAGTTCAAATCTAAACTAAAATCCAAAATTCAAGTTGGAGAAAGGTTATAAATCCATTTGCTATCCATTTGTAACAAGAATTACACAATTTCATAAAGAATCAAGGGAGAAATCAAATAAACTCACCTTCAAGTTGAAGAATTATAAAATGAAACATGGAGCCAAAGGCTCTAAAAGAACTCACGAAAACCGAGTAGCAACAAGAGTTTTCCCGCTTGAATCCAACAAGAACCCACAAAATCTCTCCAAGCAAATCCTTCCCAATCAAAATTTCAAAAATCCATTGTAGGGTTGGAAATCTCCAAAATTTGGAAAATAATACTCTAATTTTGCTAGCTTAATAGAATTTGATTTATCAATTTATAAAAACAATGGTCTTATTTATTTATTTTTTAAACAATTACTCAAGCCAAATATAATTTAACTTTCACTAATAATTCAACATTCACTCTAACTTAGACAATTAAAAATAATCGATTAATTAATTAACCACAAAAATGATTCTAATATAATTTATTCTTAATTCCCTTTAATCAACACGACACATATTAAATTCTCACTAACTACTCAAGAAGAGAATAATTAAACACAGAAAATCCATAACATGCAACACTCAACTGAAACCAAAATAGAACATGACACACATACCAATGTCGAAAAAGTGGCCTACTTGGGGAACCGATAGTGAAAACAAAAGACTAACAACACTCACAACTAAGCAAGGCTAGGGACAACATTAGGACCTTAGAACTACCTCCTCCACTTCCATTAGGTTAATTAGGTATGCTCAGACCTGTGGAGCCATGTAGAGACGATACCTTGTACCTGCAATTCATTGCATTACCAAACCACGCATACATATATATACACAAACATGGTAAACACACCGATGAAGGAGAATCGTGACGTTTCGTGTCTCACCGAAATGAGTGACAAAAAATCATCTCCTCGCACGCCATACACTTCCACACAACATGATGACATATACATGAAGCAACTCACATGCAAAGTAAATGTGTTAATCCATCATTAGTAACACATAAATAAGCTTAACATTTCATCATTTATAAAGTACAATGCAAAAATAGAGTTTACAACTACTCATCAATAAGCAATAATGCAAATTCAATATCTATTCCTCAATGTAAAATAATGCATAATCATATGCACCTAATCACATTCCCAAGCATAACACCAGAGTAACACACCACAATCACAATAACTCAACCATCCACGTAAGCCACAAAAAAGTCAACCTTGGTGAACAAAGTCAAAATGGGTTTGAAAAGGGTAGGGGTATTACATTCTCCCCCACTAGGGTCCAACTTACACCTGGAAGTCATAAGAATAGGATAGAAAACAAGGACAACTAAGTCATCACACTCACATATCATAACCCAAAATCATAACTCAACTTAAGGAGAATGCAATCCACAAAATCAATATACTAATGTATAGAAATCAACATCCAAGTCATCTAACTTAACAAAAAGATTTCCTGCCTTTACTAAATCAATTAGTTAACATTGAACAATCTTCCTTTTACATTCCTTAATTACATAAACCAATGCATTAAAAGAGTTACAACAAGACTCATTCTCTCTAATTACCTAGATTATACATACTAACACCTTATTCCGCTTGTAGGAACTACTATCCCAACATACATTCATACAAGAAAAGATCTTCTATAGAAATCCTAATCCGAAAATGTACATATCATATTGTACAAAGCATAATAACTTAGTCTATCCAATCATGGAAACATTTATTTTATATCCATAAGCATCATAAAGATGGTATTTGCATGACTACTACAATATCCTAATTATACACACTTCTTGCATTACCAGGTTAAGCACAACATACTCTCAAATTGAACTATAAAATTCAATCATAACTAATATTTCACACTACCTCTAAGGTACATAATGCATACACAGTAAAGGAATAAAGGTTTAGGGTGCAAAATCACGTCAATAAAAACCTCAAAACATCATTCTTGATACAAGATACAACCTAATACAAAAGAAGAAATGAATATATAATTAACTACGTTCAACCATCTAAGGTCTACTTGATTCAATTAGAACTCATGTAGGATTTTCAACCACTCAACGAAACAATAAATCTACAGATAAAAAATATTTATCTAACATTTATCAGTCAATCTATTAGATCCAGTTCACACTTCTTCTTGCTACATCTTATAATTCTGACGATAACAAACCAGTTTCATCAAAGAAAACACACATTTCCTTAACTAATCTCATTATTTATTTAGTTACCTCATTGTGTCTAGAATCACTCTTTGCGGTGTTCCCCCTTAGCACACTATCAGAGGTCCAAGTGAATATGATAGATATAACACTTAACACATAGCTAGGGCCAGCTATTACAAACATTCAAAATGACCACCAGAGATCTCAAAAGAACGCCATCCAAATGATGATCACCAAATACGATGATAAATTAGAAAAATGTTGGCAATTTCGACAATCAACAAAATCGAAAACATGACAAGTGTCAAATTTAAATAAAAAAGGAACAATAGTTTAATGGCCATTTCATCATAAGAAATTTCAAAAGAAAGTGTTAGCCCCTTAGCCACAAAATACAAGTCAAAAGATAGTCAGCACACTGTCGCAATAGAACAAAAATAACATGGAACAAAGTGACCATTTTCAGCCACATTATAGGGAGTAACCACTACACTACATCCAAGATCACACGTTCGAAGTTCCTTAGAGAATAAACCATAGACACTAAGGCTATTAGACTAACTACTATACTTTAATACCATGCAATCTTAATTCACAAGTGTCACCTTCCCAACATTATCATTTATCCATATTACTAGAATTCACAAATCGAAGAAGATAAGGAAGTAACATCTTTTCTATATTTTCACTAACCCAACACAACATTCTTGTAGTTATTAATAATTACACAAAGGTTTTGTGAAGCTAAGAATTCTATTTCCAAATAAAACGAAATCACAAAAGATTAATTTCCTATTCTCCACACACATTCTACATGTAGTGATAAGATTATCTTAATCAATACTTCTTCTTTTTTTCCCTTCATGATCTATCAATCATCTAATCTACATGGATTACCTATTAAATCAATGCAAAAATTATTCCATTTACTTACTTAATCGACATGATGCACTCATAGGCAAAACAACCCACTTTTGTTCTCAATGCAGAATGAAACAAACACTCGTTAATACACGCCTCTTAATATTCATTGCAAACAATCAATTATTTATATTTAAGTTTTAATTACATCATTTAATAGTATTTCTTTTAATCTTCATAATAAGATAAAGAGAGAAGGGAGAGAATTTTCAATAGTCAATCACTTCACACAGATGCACATAATCTACAAGTTAACACAAGCAAGACGAAATTTCTCCCTATATGCCTATGATCCTTATTATACTATTTTTTATTTCACTTCTGATATAAAAGAATACAATTTGGCTTATCATGATATTTCCCTACATTAAAGATGCCACTAATGTCTTAGTCTCCAAATGAGAATAATAAAATTTCAATCTTTCCTTACATGCTAACTTCAAGCAAAACACTCATTACTCTTAATTGATAAAAACACATCATTAACTATGGCTATTCATTGAATGTCAAAACATGAGGAGAAGAAGGAAAATTGAAATTGCCATTTATCTAATAAGTGGTTATGTAGGCACATCAAACATGTTCTACATTTACACATTCTATTTATACGTGGTCAATTTAATATGCCCATTGCAATTGCATTATTCTACTATTCTTACAGGTCATTATTCAAGTTGATCATATAAAACACACAATGAGATCCTTAATAAAAACACATCCAATTCCCTCCCATACCACTACACATAATCCTTTACCCATCCAAGATATCTTCTAACATTCAAGTACACACCAACCTCTCCAAGATTCACATAAGTGTTTCAGGAAAACACAACATACATATATTTTAATTTCTAGAGAGAAGGAGGAAGAAATACATCTAATTCACAAAGAATACACACTCAACATTTTCTCTACAAGCTCTCATAGTTACGACACTAAATACAATTATAACTATAACACAAGCCCAAACTCATACTTTCAGACTTGAGACAATAAATTATTCAACGTATTAAGCTAGTCTAAATAGTATAATACCAGTTAAGAAGGTACATCCAATTAACTCTGAAAATAAGTAATTGTATACCTAACATCTTACAAGAAAACAACACATATATAGTCACACATCAAGCACTAATCATCAATTAGGAAGAGCAAGAACTGAATACGCATGTTACACTCATTTAGGGTTTTTCAGAAAGAGTGAGTTAAAGAAACAAAGCATGAAACATCTTAGATCTTCAAGATCCCAAGCGTTAATCACAAACATACATCAAAGAGACAAGCATACAATGAAAGGACTATATATTGCACACCACACTAAGGGCACCAATTACACTAGAGATCCCAATGTTTGTAAACCTTGGCTCTAATACCAAGTGTAATGCCCCCTCAAGATACCCTAAACGAAACAACTACAAACACTCGAAAAGAGTGCAAATAATCTTTTTTTTAAACATTAATAAACTTTAAGATGCAATAAGTTAAACATTGCAATGAAATTTGCACAAGCGAAAGACTTAACTAATCACCCTAAAGAGTTTCCAACGAGGATTACTCGATTAATCCAATGAACATAAGGTGTATTAATCCAATTAACAATGAGATTAATTAAACCTGCTGATGATAGAATGATTACCACATGAACATAGCAATTAAATTCAATAAGAGATTAAACTAAGTATGATTGAATATATACAACTTCCATTAGTTTTATTACATCACTAAAGCTACACTCATCATAATCCATATTACCACATTTTATTTATAACTTCATACATCCAGTTAAGATTAATATCACCTAAATTATATTATACATTTTAACTATAATACCATTCATACATCCAAAATTAAAAGGAGCCAGATGAACACATACACCATACAAATCCAATTGATATCAGAGTTCACCCCTAATGGGATACATCTTTCGGTCTGCTTCAAGTGCAAGACCATTCTAATAAATAAAAGATGAAAAAATACATAAATTTAACATCAATTATAACCTGCCATCAAGGCATACATAAAAAAATGATACATATAACTACATAGGGTCCAATAGATACATGAATGATTCGAGAAGAACAAAAGGATCCATCCAAAACATGGAATGCAATAAATACAAAAATAACAACTGGAGCACCTGCAAAGATAATCCATCGCAAGAAGGCACAAACAAAATACCCAATGGAAAGTGACACTACCACCCAACCCAACCATGTGGACCAAAAAGGATCCACCCCTCCGTGCTAGGAGATAGAACTACGGCCCTCAAGCAAGCCATAACAAAGCATCACATGGTCTCACATGTACATCAGGAACTCACACAAGACATAAGCATACAAGCATGAATCTCACAAGAGTGCTCCAAGTAAATCCAACACATGACTATACACTAGTGAACATAAAGGGAAGAGTGTCATTGCATAGCTGGTATGGGTTACCTTGGCAGGCCTCCATAGGCCTCGACCCCCATCTTGGGTTACTCTGGTAGCCTCTCCCGAACCCCCATCCTCCATCCATGTCTCATGCAGACCCAACAATATTTTTTGTAAGGACAAGGTAGCTAGTTTTCCATTCCAGGCCCTTTCCACTACATCCTGAGTCTATACTAGCACTCAACCATGAGCAGGGCACAAATTATCTTGATTAGTGTTTGTAGAACCCAACCCCCCATTTTTTAATTAAGTTATCTCTTATTACTCAACTTTCGATGGGTTATCCTACTACCTCTTTGGATGCGGCCCCCACTCGAAAGCCACTCTTCCTTATGACATTACACAACCTCCAAAGAACCCCAAGGCAAAACACAAAAGCCAAGTAACATAAGGAGTTTAAAAAAAAACTAAAGGATAATGTGATTAAACAATCCTTCTACCATGGTTAAACCAATTGGAGGTGTGAAATGAACAACTGGTTTATCCACAAAACAAGACAAAAACCACAATAAAGCATGTATGACCACAACCAAAACTTAACCAAATCAACTTGCACAATAAACTGATATTCAACAACATGCCATCATGACACAAGAATGACTTTACCAAATCAACACCAAAAATTCACCAATCAGAGTAAACACTCAAATGAATCTTCTTGCACTCTAAATTCATCCACGTCAAGGAATTAGAACAATCACTCAAAATATACTTAAAACTAACAATCTCTAATTGCAGCTATTTCAATAACTAGCTCTTTCATGATAATAAAATCCACAATAAGGAACAACACATCATTTAAATACAAATATATAATCATTTCAATTTAAGCCAATTTGGTTATAACAAATATCACTTGAATTTCAAATTTCAAGATAATATAATTAACATTTAAAATACTTTTGAAAACTAAATTTGATATAAAATTCAAAATAATCTTTCCAATTCAAAGTCACATCGACTAAACATAATTGATGGTTAACAATATAAATTTCATTTGCACAACTAATTTGCATTTACATCAAATCTCTAAATTTCATTTGCACAACTAATTTGCATTTACATCAAATCAATATTTAACATTTTTTATAAATTCAAAGTACATAGTATAAATATATACACATATATTTATAACTGAGCAAGGCTAGGGACGACATTAGGACCTTAGAACCACCTCCTCCACTTCCATTAGGTTAATTAGGTACGCTCAAACCTATGGAGTTTGGTGGAGATGATACCTTGTACCTGCAATTACCTGCATCACCGAACCATGCATACATATATATACATAAACATAGTAAACACACCGGTGAAGGAGAATCATGACATTTCGTTTCTCACCAAAATGAGTGATGGAAAATCATCTCCTCACACCCCATACACTTACACACATCCTGACAACATATAAATGAAGCAATTCGTATGTAAAGTAAATGTGAGTCCATCATTAGTAAAACATAAATAAGCTTAGCATCTGATCATTTATAAAGTACAATGCAGAAGCAAAGTTTACAACTACTCATCAATAAGAAATAATATAAATTCAATATCTATTCCTCAATGTAAAATAATACATAATCATATGCACCTAATCACATTCCCAAGCATAACACACCACAATCAGAATAAATCAACCATCCACATAAGCTACAGAAAAGTTAACCTTGGTGAATGAGGTCAAAATGGGTCTGAACAGGGTAGGGGTATTACACACCAACTCCTCCGAACATGACAATTTGGGTACTGCATGTGCAACAAAATATTGCGAGTAGTCTACAGTCATCCCACCATTAATAACCCCAACTACATAATTCCATATTTGTGGTGCCAAACCAAAATAATCTGCACATGTCGTCTCATATGATATGGTGGGCCCCACTTGGAAACATCTGGCTGTCAATGGGCATATAACGCTACTCTCTGTGGTACCACCTGTGCATGGCCATACCATCGATACACCCTCGTAAGAATGAATCTCTCTATAATTAACAATGTTCATCCTATCAAATATCTGGAGGTGAAAATAAAAGGCATCTTTGCATAATCTTCTGACAACGAATCACATTCTAGATAGGGTCTCCATATCACTGAATCTAGATCGTCAAGAACTCGGCGCCAATATTCCAATTTTCCTAGCTTATGCTAGACAATAACACATGTGTATCCAAAGGCATATGGTCTCCTAGTTGGTCGCTCTTTGTCTGCCAAGGGTCGGGTAATAGTTATATGCTCCCATGCCCACACTTGTAGCAATGTGACCCCAACTAAAAGGCTCGTAGCTCTTTGATATGCCACTTGATGAAGCTCACGATAGAAATATGAAAGCATGCAAGAGCTACTACCTACCCTCTATGATCATCATTCCCAATACTACTCCCCAACTGACTGAAAGTCCCTTCAACTTGCGAGCGGTCGGGACATAAGAAGCCTCCAACAAATACAGTGAGTACTAATGGCAATGGCTCATCCAAATCAACCATCTCATGCCAAGGGATCTTATAACCATTAATTTGATCATCATGAAAAATCTGCCACAAAACCTCTATACCTCCCTCCTCCGTGTGCTCATATGGAACCAAATTGCCAACCACGAGAATCCTCAAAATCTCCTAAACATCCTCTGGTGTCACCATCATCTCACCGGTCCCCAAATGAAAAGTGTTTGTGTCGCTATGCCACCGCTTAGCCAAAGTCATCAATAATCCCTTGTTAATCCTTGTAACGTCCTAAAATTGCACCCCTTGCAATTTTTTACTGCATTTGGATCTTCGCCTTAGCGTTTGTGCCCCTCAGCCCAATTGAAGACCTGAATATTCTCATACAAGTCAAAACCTACATTTTATTCAACCATGTACCTCAAAGCCACCTTGATCCTACCCCAAAATAGGGTAGGACTAGGGCGTGGTGCCCTGGGATCCACTAGGACCAAGGCGTGGCACCCTGGGATCCCCTATTTAGGACCTATTTTGGGGTCCCTCCCTTGTGCTCATCTCAAATTAGAGCAGGAAAATCCACCCCTATGTCAGCCCAAGTTAGAAAATTAGTCAATTAAACCCACTGGCAAGTATATAAAGGGATTTCCCCTCTCATTTGAATATCTAACAACAATTATTATCAAGCATCCATCAAGCATTCAAGAGATCAAGCATTCAAGCATTTAAGTACTCAAGAGCAATTGAGCATTTTTAGTCTTCCTTCAAGCTTTGGAGCAACAATAGAGACAAGATTTCAAGCATTGAAGAGGAGATCAACATTCTACTTCATGAAACCCTAATTCCATGTGGAGGCAAACAAAACTTCACAAGGAGGTATAAGCATTTCAATTTCATTCAATTAAACATCCCCTCAAAGAGGAGGATTTCTACTTTCAGCCATTTCATTTACATTATTTCAACCACTTGGTTAATTTCAAAACTGGGGTTTGATCTGAAGAGAAACCCCTATTCCCAACACATTTCCCTTTATTTCTATGTGTAGGAAATAGGTTCACAGCTGTACTTCTGGAACTAAGCTTTATTCGCATAGATGGAAAAACCCTTTTTGACGCACGGAAAGTTTGGAGGACCGATAGGAGGGCACCCCTGTCTAGACACATAGTCCCTACAACTTTTGTCGGATTTCACAAAGCAGCTCTGAATCATCTCAAAATTCTCAAATCCAGGTGCATGGTTGAATCCTGAATTTGTAGCTCACTATTTTCACATACTTTGTCTTCATTTTCAGCACTTTGTCCTAATTCAATAATCTACTTACAAAAGAGGGTTAATTCCATTCCAATCTACTTAGTATTTATTCCTTGCATCCTTTGGGATTGGATCTACTAGATTCATCCCCCTCTTTTGAATGTAAAGTCTTCCTAAGTGAAAATTGAACCTTAGTTAAGTTCCCACCTTTCTCTCAAGTGGCAAATTTTGCTAAGGTTCCCAATTTTCTACTTTACATTTTGGTGAGCCCAACATGTCTTATGCTTGCTTCTGATTTTTCATTTTCAAATTTGAGTGCATGCAATTTGAAATTCAAATTTTCAATTACAAGTTTAATTTCCTTGCAATTTTTGAAAATTTAGAGGTTGAATTCACAAAAACCCTAATTTTTAGATTCAAAATTGAGCTTGTCATTTGTCTAAATTGGATTGATTGTTTCAAATATGAGAACTCTTCAATTTTGCAATTCAAGTTTTCATTTACACTTTCAATTTTCAAAAAATTTAAAATTAAATGGTTGAATCACAAAACCCTAATTTTTTATTTTAAAATTGACCTTGTGGATTGTGTAGATCTTGAATTTGGTTTTTGCTTCAATTTCAAAAAATCAATTTCCCTCCTTGCAACATTTAAATTTTAAACTTAAATTTTTAAAATTAAGTAGTTTATGCAACAAACCCTAATTTTAAATTAAATTAATCTTGTGCAAATTCAAATTTTCCTTTAAGTATTTAATTAGCTCAATTAAATCTAAAGCTTCTCTTGTCCTTTTAAACATCATAAAAAGTTGGCCCTTAAGTGTGCCCTTTTTTGTTGTCCTTTCAATTAATCCCTTTATCAAACATTCTAAGTGTGTCCTATTTGAACCTTTAAGGCTTAGTTTTGCATATCTATACATCTCCAATTTCCATATCCTTCTGGAACTCGCATAAAAATCACAATATCTTGCTTCCTCAAAAATTTGGAAAAAAGTTGGTTGGACCGTGTGTTCGGACCAATCCGCTACCTACTTGGTCCTGACTTTTTCTGCTCAAATTTTGGGAGCTTGTTTTGACTGTATTTTACTGCACAATTCCAAAGATTTGTGAAATTTAATTAATTTTATATCACCCTAAGGTCGAAAACAAATCTGAATTTCAACATTTCCATTTTCAATTTAAATACTAAAATTAAGTGGTTCACTTCCAAAATCCCAAAATTTTAATTAAGAGGTTAAATTCAGACAACCCTATTTTAATTTTGATTTTCCCTCCTTTCAAACTTTTACAATTAAGAGGTCATTTTCAACCCTAATTTTAAATTCAAGGGGACAATTTTAAATTTCAAATTCCTAGAAGATTTCATTATTCTTTCCATTTTCTTTTCTCTAGTGCATGAGTTTTACTACTATTAGTCCTACCTATAGTATCCCCATTAGAAGACATTGTAGAATCAAGGCTTCCCAAGGTTTAATTACTGAGGAAATGGAGCCTAATTTGGCTAGCTTTTTCAATAAGGATATTTCTTCTTCTTCCCATCCTTCAGATATTCCCATTTATCCTCTTGATAATTCTCATAATGAGGAGGAACCACTAACTAGGGTATCCATTGATCAATTGGCAAAGATGGACAATCAGTTTGACAATCTTCAACAAGGGATGAGTCAAGAATACCCAAAAAGTGAAGCTCTCCCATTGATTGAAGGATTAAAAAGAATGATTCAAAGTGATAAACATAGTGTTGATATCTTGTGTGGCATTGCTCATATTGTTGATTCTAATATCATACCTATGAAGAGTTGTGTCAAAAACCTAGGTTATACACAACCTCCTAGTCAAGTTAATCATTCTATTCCTTTGACAACTTCTATGACTAGTGTTCCTACCTTCACATCAAACATCATGGCTACTTCTACATAAAATGTCATACCTACAAATGTTAGTCATGAGGGCAATACCTCTTCTTTCATTCCTCCTACCATGAGTGTTCCCCTTTTTACCCAATCATATTCACCATCTATAAATGTTAGTCAAGGGGGAAACTCCTTTAATCACAATTCCTTCATTGCTCCCATGAGTCTTCCACGTGCTACCCAATATTCTCCATTACCCACTTATCATAGTGTTCCACCTCCTTATTCTCAATCTCTTCCTTCATTCAACAATGTTATTCCTCCCTCTCAATCAAACATGCTAATTTCAATCCTTCTACTAAAGCTATAATTAATAGCCCTGCCCAATCAATATCTTCCTTACAACAACAAATAGCTTTTATGAATCAATCCAAGTATAATGTGTCCACATTTGATGTAGTGATCCCATTATCTCATGACATTGTTAGAGTCATCCCTCCTAAACATGTAGAAGTCCCTCAATTGGAACTTTATAATGGAAAAGGTGATCCCTTAGCCCATGTTAAAATATTCCAAACTTTGTGTAGGGACTTTGCTCATGATCGAAGGTTGTTACCAAAATTGTTTACCATAACATTAAGGGATAGAGATTTGCAATGGTACCATTCTTTTCCTCCTTATTCTATTGCTTCTTTTCAAAAAATGGCTAATGCTTTTATTCAACAATTTCACAATAACATTGGTCCTAAAGTTACTTTGACTGATTTAATGCATTGTAGATAAGGTGTTAAAGAAAAAGTGATTGATTTTATTGGTAGATATAAGCATTTGTATTCTCAGATTTCTTTTCCTATTCCTGATCAAGACATTCAAAATTTTTTTTTGCTAATTTACAAAAATACATTAGGGATAAACTTCTCTTAACTGAGTTTACTTCCTTTCCGCAGTTGTGTGCAGTACTTCACAATTATCAAGTAACTGTGAGTCAATTGGAACAATCATCTCCTTACATGGCTCTGAGTGATAAGGGTGATAGTGCTCAACAACCATTTGTGAAGTTCAAACCAAACAAAGGATTCATCAAATTCAATGACAACAACAAAAGTCAATTCGTAGGTGCTACAGATGTGCCTCCTTTGTCTAAATTCTTTACAAGAGAAAAAGAGTTTACTCCTTTTAATGAATCTTTGCATAGCATTATGTCTCAGTTAATACGAAAAATTGTGTTGAAACTTTCCCAAATCAAACCAAATGATCCATCTAAGACAACTTCCCCTTACTTTGATGCTAAATCTTTTTGTCAATATCATCGTCAGCTTGGTCATGATACTAAAAAATGTTTTTCATTGAGAAGTAAGATTCAAGAATTGGTTGATAACAATACTATATCTATGGCAGGTGTGAATGATAAAGGAAACAAATCTGTAGCTCCTCCTAATCAGAACCTTCAAATTTTCACTGATCGTTTACCATCCCATTCCACTAATGTGATTGAAACTAATCATCTTTCTTTCTCTCCCAATGATGTTGGCCTTGAATCTAATAACATGGTGAACCTTGTAGATCAACAAGAACCTCCTAAGAATTTGTGCATAACATTTGATCCTAGTGAGACCATTAAGGAGCCCGATGGCCCATTATACATAAGTGCACAAATCAAAGGTATGCCCGCTAGAGGAGTCCTTATTTATCCTACTTGCATGGTTAATGTGATAACTAAAGAATTTCTTTATACTTTAAATTGCATCAAGTGATATATGATGACACTGATGTTATATTTAAAGTTTTTGATGGCTTCTCTTGTCCTGCTATTGGTTCTATAACACTTCCTATTGATGTTGGCATTAAATGCTTAGACATTCAATTTTTTATCATTCCTACATCTGATCAATTTTGTGTGAAGTTGGGACATCCTTGGCTCTCTTCCATGAAATCGATTGCTTCTACTATTCACAAGTGTTTGAAATTTCCTCATAATGGTGAAATCATAACTATTAATCATAGCATATTTCAACCTACACCGAAGCATGGAGATGTTTGTCTTGATTATTTTTGGTCTGAATTTGAAGCCTCTTGAACCTAGAAGTGATGCTCTCTTTAGATCATATCAAAACTGGAAAAATGAAATAATTTTATCCTTGAGTAAACCTAGAAATCCAACACTTAGCATTCCTCTTGATGATCATATACCCCTTCTTGAGGATAAGATTATTCTTCCTTCTAAGGAAAGAAATAATCTTTTTACCAAGGAGGCATCTATTCCTTCTCCTAAAGAGAAGAGTATCCTTTCACCCAAGAAAAGAGATATTCTCCTTCTTAATTTTGAATCCATTCCTTCTCCTATGGATGAGTCTCCTCTTCCTCCCAAAGGTAGAGAAACTCTTCCTCCTAAACAATAAACTATTGCTCCTAAGGCTAGACCTATCCCTCCTCCTCATGATGGACCTAGTCTCCTTCCTACACCTCCTACCCCTCCTTTATATGGTGTGGTTCCTCCTCCTTCATCTTATAGAGATAAACAACTAACCTCTCCCATTGTCCAACCTAAAAGACCTCAACCCATTCATCCTTCCTTAAAAGAAGAGACAAAGCATACATATGATGAGCCTAAACCTCCTCAACCTTCAACCAAGACTAGATGAAACCATTTTATGAGAGAATGTCGATGAAGACGTCATGCTAGAGCTCGTGAGGTTTCTTCCCAAACCATTTCTTCTTCCAAAACACTTACTGTTGACATAATTCCATTTTCTCCTAAACATGATGTTCAACCTAGTTCTCCAAGATGCAAAATGCTTAAGACAAATGATGGTTCAATTCTATTCCTATTAGAGCTCATATTCTTATTAATCTTGATGAAGAAATATGTGAAAATGTTCTTAGTATGAAAATGTTAATCCTAATATTTCTAATGATTACTATGAATTTGTTGATGTTGACAATGACTTATCTGTAAAATTTTCAAAAGCATTAATCCTAGCTCCTAGTAACAAACAAAGTGACTTATCATTAGAGAATGGTCCTTGTTTGGAACTTATGATAGCTTCATCTACTATGCTTGATGTGGATCCTCTTGTGTGTTGTCCACCTTCCCAAGATAATGATGAGCAAGATTGGGGGGAGGATGATGTGCTTGATTAGCTTGATTAGCATTGTAGACTCTCTCTCTCTCCTCTCTTGCTTGTTTGTGACATTCTTCTATTTGTTTCCCTATTATTCTATTTGTTGTCCCTAGTGTTGTCTACTTGAGGATGATGCAAAGCATTGAGATCTCTTTTGGTCTCTCCCATGTTGACTCAAAAGACACATGTGTTCCCTTCTTCCATGGTGGTTTCCTCTATTTGGGGGATGAGGATGATTCTATGCATATATATATCCATGATATACATGAATTATCATAAAAATCATACCGACTCCAAAGCTAGGTGAAACCACCTCATTCTTTGTGTTTTGTGTCCATTATCCTTTGATTTATCCTCTCTTGGGGACTAAATTATTGTGATAACATGCTTGTCTTATTTGGGTGTATCTTACCTTAAAGCAATTGCTCTCGATAAGGCATACGTAATCACTTTAACATGGGGGCATACACTCCACTCATGATTCTTTCTTTTGATACTTAAAGTTACTTAGCAAACTTTGTCTTTTGTTTGTAATTTTTGGTGCTTCTTTTCATGACTCATAGTAAGATAACCTTACTATTTGTAGTCATGGTTCTCTCTCTCTCTATCTCTCATGATATTCTCTTTTACCTTATCATTGAAGTCGTAAGATCCTAAGATCCACTGGAGGCTTAGTGAATCTTGCCTCCTTGATGTGGTGAAAGTATTTCAATCTGAATTCATTGCACTTTACCGACAGTATTTGTGTAAGTTCATACTCCCACTAAAGTGGGAGCTAAATGTAACATCCTAAAATTGCACCCCTTGCAATTTTTTATTGCATTTGGGTCTTCGCCTTAGAGTTTGCACCCCTCAGACTGATTTAGAGACTTGAATATGCTCATACAAGTCAAAACCTGCATTTTATTCAACCCTGCACCTCAAAGCCACCTTGGTCCTACCCAAAAATAGGGCAGGACCAGGGCGTGGCACCCTGGGATTTGCTATTTGGGACCTATTTTTGGGTCCCTCGTTCTCATCTCAAATTAGAACGGGAAAATCCACCTAGGTTGGCCCAAGTTGGAAAATAAGTCAACTAAACCCACTAGCAAGTATATAATAGGGATTTCCCCTCTCATTTGAAGATCTAACAACAATCATTATCAAGCATTCAAGAGAAATTGAGCATTTTTAGTCTTCCTTCAAGCTTTGGAGTAGCAATAGAGACAAGATTTCAAGCATTGAAGAGGAGATCAACATTCTACTTCATGAAACCCTAAATCCATCTGGAGGCAAACAAAACTTCATGAGGTATAAGCATTTCAATTTCATTCAATTCAACATCCCCTCAAAGAGGAGGATTTCTACTTTCAGTCATTTCATTTACATTATTTAACCACTTGGTTAATTCTAAATCAGGGTTTGATCTGAAGACAAAACCCTATTCCCAACACATTTCCCTTTCTTTCTGTGTGTAGGAAACAAGTGTGTAGTTGTACTTCTGGAATTAAGCTTTATTCGTAGAGACGGAAAAACCCTTTTCAATGCGCAAAAAGTTCAAAGGACCAATAGGAGGGTGACCCTGTTCGGACACACAGTCCCTGCAACTTTTGCCAGATTTTGCAAAGCAACCCTGAATCATCTCAAACTTCTCAAATCCAGGTGCACAGCTGAATCCCAAACCTGTAGCTCACTATTTTCGCATACTTTGTCTTCATTTTTAGCACTTTGTCCTAATTCAATTAATCTACCTACAAAAGAGGGTTAATTCCATTCCATTCTACTTAGTATTCAATCCTTGCATCCTTTGGATTGGATCTAGTAGATTCATATCCCTCTTTTGAATGTAAAATCTCCCCAAGTGAAAAATAAACCTTAGTTAAGTTCCCACCTTTCTCTCAAGTGGTGAATTTGGCTAAGGTTCCCGATTTTCCACTTTACAATCCTATACTGGGGCATCTCAATCAATGAAGATAATCCACATCGATCAATAATATCTAAATCAGCATGAACCAAGTGGGGGATCAATATCCAAGTCTTTGAGAATCATTCTCGAGACTATAGAACTCTTGATTTCTCCTATAAATCATAACAAATCACAAAATCAACTTTTGATTAATCAAATTATCAATCAATCTAATCAACTCAAGTGAGATTTCAATCAATCTCGGTGAGCGCCTATCATTGATTCTCAGTCATCATGAGGTCAAACATCATCTATTCTACCAAGAATCAACATGAAAAAAACTATCATTACCAAACATATCTAAATCAAGGAGAAGATTCTAATTTTTGATCATACTAGTGTGGATGTGCTAGAACAGTATTTCTATGAGTCAAAAGACCCAATGCGCTAGCAAAATTGGCCTATGTGCTACAAAAATTAACTAATGCGTTAATTCAACCTATGCACTAAATATTCTATCAATGCACTAAGGAGTTCACCCTATCACTAAATTGGTGTGTGTGCTACAAAATCCTATCCTTGCACTATCAAACAAATCCTATGTGCTAAAATTTTGTATGCGCTAAAAAACCTAATCAATGCACCCAACTATCCTATCTATGAGCTAAAAGTTCCATTACATTAGAAAAATCAACCTAAGCACTAACATCTTAATCCTATGTGCTAAATCAATGCCCTAACCCTACATGTGCTAAAACAGACTTCCTATGTGGTACAAAAAAATTTCCTATGCACTAAATCAACAAAACCGCGAGTAAAAACATGCAAAACATGTGAAAAATATTCAAAAAATTACACAAAAGTGCATTTTTCGAGGCACTTACCGGAGGTCCATACACGATGGTTTGTTTATAACACCTAACTTGCTCGAATCAATGAGTGAGGTATAGAATCACCATTTTCTCCATGAGCCCTCTTCTCCAAATCGCATGGGGAAAATGAATCAAATGGTTAATCTTTTTAACTTTTTACCTTATTATGGGGTAAAAGGGGGTACTTAAGTGGGGTGCATTTTTTTTTGCACTTCCATAATCAACTTAATCGACAACGTCAATCATTTTTTTAGCAGGAGATGTATCGGGTTAAAAATTCTATAAAAAAAATCAAAAAATTTGAAAAATCATCCAAAATCCTAAAAATTCAAAAATCTATCTAATTCATCTCCCGAAGGGGCATAGTCGCATCATTATCTGACAATCAACATTTGAGGAAAATAAAAAAATTCAATGTCATCAAGCGAATTTTTTTTGAATCAACGTGTCGCCACACATTACTTCAAAGAGGGGCAAAATGTAGACACCTATTTTTGTCCTCTTGATTAAATGAATTTTATATTTGTTTAATTATCATTCATCCATCTATTAATTAAATTCACATTTAATTAATATTTTCTCCTTTTCAACTATTAGTTAAATTAATATTTAATTAATTCACCCCAACCCTCTTCTTCTATTAATTAAATAAATTATTCAATTTATTTTATTTAATTCACTTAGCCAAATTTAGACCATTAATTAATTAAATAAATCATATTTGTTTAACTAAATCTCATCTTTCACATTTAAATAAATAAATATTGATTAAAAAATCCATTATCGACTTGTACTTTCTAGAAAATGCAAGTTGCATACTAATCCTTCTTCTAAATCATAACTAAATCCCAATCATTAGCCTAATCCCCTTTTGAGTATGTGCGCATTCCTAAACTAAATGATTAGAGAAGAGTCACTTCTCAAAAAAAATTAAGGCTCTTACAAAGCATTAAAAGCCTTCTTCTCCCTTCCACAAGTTAACCCTCAAAGTCTCCTCAAGCCTTAAAGGCTTTGATCCAGCTAACCCACCTTTGACCCTTGGTTAGAGACTTATCCCTTAACCTAACCATCCATGTTAACCCTCATGTCTCTTCAAGAATTTAATGTTTTGACTAAGGTAATCATTTAACCCTTGCACATTCCTTTATCCCTTGGATAAAAGCTTTATCTATTAACCTAACCTTAACCCACCATCATGTCTCTTCAAGCATTTAATGCTTTGTCCCTCTCCTCTCAATAATTTTCATGTTAACACTTATCAACATGTGATTGGGTTGAAGAGGAGTGCATGGATTGAGGATCACCCCTTCCTCAAGCAATCTTAACCTTTCCTCCATCAATTGAATTTCATCCTTTCATTTGCCCATTTCCTCTATAAATAGGACTCATTCTTTCATTATCAAGGTGCTACACAAGTCTCTTTCATTTTAGCTACATTGGTCCCTCTCATGTCTTTTTCAATTAATCAAGTCACACACAAAAGCATTTTAGAAGCATTTTTAGATCATAATCTTATTATCAAATAAACAATTATTCATGTTAATTTCATAGCATATAGATCATCTTATCATAGCACTCATTCTTTACATTTTCATTCTGAAAGTCAAGTGCTCAATGATCTGAGATAAAAACCATGACTTTAGGAATCCTTATAGATAGAGAGCAATGAAACGTCTTGGAAGGATTGTTTTCTTAACTGCTCATTAATTATCTCCTTTACTATATAATGTTTCATTGGTATGTTAGTTACTTTGTTCTAAATCAAATGATACCATAATTCTAGCATACAGTAACAACTCAACTTAGAATCCACATATCTCCCCCTAAGAGGAAGCCTCAAAACATTAGCCCAAATTAAAATATGCATAAAGTTCCTTTGACTAATGCACTGCCAAATGAACTTAGTTAAAACTAGGAAGGGGTATGACCCCTAAAATCTGTCAGAGATACTCTAAAGTATCTTTGCAGAAAGCCTCGTAAAGATATCTGTAACTTTCTCTTTTGTAGATACATATTTAATTCCACTTCACTGTCCAACACTTTCTCCCTTAAGAAATGATACCAAATTGAAATATGTTTTGTTTTGGAATGTAGTACTGGGTTCTTATAGATGTTTATTGCACTTGTATTATCACACATGATTGAAATCAGTTCATCAAACATCACACCAATATCCTTGAATGTATGTTTCATCCAAAGTACCTGAGTGCAGATGATGCAGCTACAATGTACTCAACTTCTGCAATTGATAAAGATACACAATCTTGCTTCTTTCTTAACCATGCAACTAAATGGGAGCCAAGGAAAAATTCTCCTCGACTAGTACTCTTCATGTGATCAACACTTCCTGCTCAATCAACATTAGTATAAGCTTTTAGAGTAAAGTTTGATCCTTTGGGATGCAACAATCCAAAATCTTTTGTTCCTCTCAAATATTTGAATATCCTCTTCACTGCAACAAAATATAACTCTTTTGATTCTTGTTGAAATCTAGCCACAAGACAACATACATGATATATGGTCTGGTAGCATTTAGGTATAACAATCCTCCAATCAGTAATTTTTACTTTCTTGCATCACCCTTAGGAGATTTATCATCACTAGTCAACTTGCATCTAGTAGTCAAATGAGTACATACTGGTTCAGAATTCTCCAATCCAAACTTCTTCAACAATTCTCTAACATATGTTGACTGAGAAATGAAAATACCTTTACTGTTTTGATTTACTAGAAATCCAAGAAAGAAATTTAACTCACGAATCATAGACATTTCAAATTCTTTTTGCATTTCACCACGAAAATTCCTGCACATGTCATCATCTCCTCCAAAAATTATGTCATCCACATATACAACAACGATTAGGATCTTACAAGATTCAACTTTGAGGTAAAGATTGCTATTAGCAAACCCTTTTCATACCAATCTTGCTTTATTTCTCACTACATGACCATCTTCATTCAGCTTATTCTGGAACACCCATTTTGTTCCAATAACACTCTTATATGCTAGTCTGGGGACTAGTTCCCAAATTTGAGTTTTCTCAATCAGATCTAGCTCTTCCTTCATGGCCTTCGTCCAATTCTAATCTCTACAATCTTCTTCAATTGTCTCAGATTCAGTTTCAAAAAGTAAATATTCAAAAAGTAAATATAAAAGAACCTATTCTTCAACAGTTTTGCTTCTTGTTATATGTAGTGTCCACCCTTGATTTGACTTATTTTGACGAGAGTTGACTATTATATTATGCTTGATAGAGTTATCTAGACTATATTTTGATGATTTGGATGTTGATCACTCATGTGCTTCAATGACTTATGATTGATGATAGACACTATTGGACATATGTTATTTTCATTTATCTATATAGATGTTGGTACTATCATGATTGATCATGTGATTTGATGATATATGTACTCGATGGATTTTATATGCTCACTATGTGATGGATTATTGATAAATTATATTTATCATGGTTTTGATGATGATTATGATTATGCTAACCCTACTTTATGTTTACATATGATGAGATGTTTATGAGATGTGTTTGACTATTGTTTGATTATCTTCATGATAGAGACGATTCCACATCACTCATTGTGAGCGGGATGTGTCATTGTGATTCTCTATCACTTGCTTGTTCTATATATATATATATATATATATATATATATATATATATATATATATATATATATATATATATATATATATATATATATATATATATATATATATATATATATATATATATATATATATATATATGTGGTATTGTCATTTTGTGGTTGCTGGATTTTGTAGGTGTTACTACTTATCAAATTGCCATTAGTTTCATATCCAAAGTCATACTATATTCTAGTCGGTTAGTATTACTGAATCATGCAGTCGGTACACACAGAGAAGTCGGTATGGACAGTCTAGTCGATTACTGAAGAAAGCAGTCACATAACATAGTATTCATCGAGTTATTTATCGAATAAAGGTTCATGGCTACCAAGTGGTATAATTAACTCTCTGAGTTGATATTCACCGAGTAAAACATCTTACTAGATACATTGAACCTGGACATGCACATGAAAACGTGTTACAAGATCGAGGCACATCTAACCGTTTTTGTGTTGGAAATTGCACTAGGAGATTGTGTATGATTACAAGATAAATCTAACCTATGAGATATTTTGTTTAATCAAAGAATCTTTTTGTAAGATCGAAGCAATAAATCAGATCACCGCTGTAAGAGATCTATATATACCGCATGATTAAGGGTTAGATATATGACACGATATGATGTGATAAGAGATGCAATGAGATAGTAGTGTGTATGCATGAAGGAAGACTATTACAAAGACACAAAGAGGTCACCGAGAAGGTTATCAATGAACAGTTGAAGAACAGAGTAAACAGAAGGGTTTACCGAGTTTCATTATGGGTTACCGAGGTATGCTACAAGCTAGGTAATCTTATTCAAAGCACATAGAATCTGCTTTAGCATTTCAGATGTAAAGTTGTAGATATTTGTAATGATTATATTGTAATATTTTGAAGTTGTAAGAGAAACCTTTAACAGGGTAAAAGACTCTAACCAAGTCTATAAATTGCAAATCCTTTAACCAGGTGCTACACTTATATAGTGTTGTATAAATCCTTTAGTAAGGTAGATCTTGTAGACGTATAAAAAGGACCATATTCCTAAATGAATATTTTATGTTCATTTCTCTATTTAATTAAATCCAATTTAATTAAATTACCTGCATTCTTCTATTTAATTAAGTAAATTACTCAATTTATTTAAATTAAATTCACTATACCCATTTAATGAATAAATCATTTTATTCAATTAAATCCCCCCTATCCACTTTTAATTAAATTCAAATTTAATTAAATAGTTATCCTAAATTGAATAAATCTAATTTATTTAATTGTAACCAAATTGAATTAAAACATTTAATTCAATTAAATCCTATTATCCCTCCATCCACTTGCAAAATCCTATATCTCCCACTTGCCTTCCCAAACCCCTTTCTAATCCCTTCTAGAATCTTCTAATTGCTTCTAATTAACCTAACCCCTCCTCTAAACTTTGTCACATCCCTAAGCAAAGGGAAGTCACTTCTCAAAACCTCAAAGTCTTTGATAACCATTAAAGGCTTTCAACCTTCAACCACTAAATGGCTCAAAGTCTTTGATAACCATTAAAGGCTTTCAACCTTCAACCACTTAATCCCCAAAGTCTCCAATAACCATTAATGGTTAACTCAAACCCTCCTACATGGTTAAAACATTTGTTTTGACTCAACCTTCATCCAACCCAAGGGTCTCATCGGGCCATTAATGCTTTGACCATGATTATCTCTTAATCATTTGCACAAAGGTTTATCCTTGGATTAACTCTTAATTCAGTGGGTAATCTTAATTTAGACTTGACCCTTAGCCTCTAGATAACCATGAGGTCTTCTCAGGCATTTAATGCCTCCAACCCCTTCTCTCAACCCAACCCTATGTTGACACTTGTCACCATTTCATTGGTGCAAATTATGCACATGGATCCCCAACTTTCAAATTCAACCCTTGATTAAACCATTCAATCTTGACCATCCATTGCCCTATTCTTGCTATAAATAGAGCTCTCATTCCTCCATAACAATCATCCTCCAAATTTGTAGTATCATACTTATGCTCAAATGCATTCAAGCTTTCATATATCATATATGCTCATCATTTTAGCCTCTCTTTTAAATCAGGAATTAGTCTAAATATGCATGTTTAGAATAATTTCTTTATCATTTTAGCTCAATCATAGACTAGTATATCATGTTAGGATAGTATTTATACTAACCTTGTCATCTTATAATCTAGTTTATTGCATTTTAAGATCATCCATAGCTTAGGATGCATCTCATACTAAAATCTATCAAAGCATCCCTCGTTCTTGCATTTGCCATCCCTAAACCATTTTGCTCAGTGATCTGAGAGCAAAAACATTGGTTTGAGGGACATTGTGAGATAGAGAACCATGGGACCCACCTTGGGAATCTGAGTAATACTTTGTTACTCCATAGCTTGCATCAAGAAGTCCTGTGTGTGTGTGTGGACTAGTATTTTGAAATATTTTCACATATTGAATTTTATCAACCCACTTTTCCCGCATACAGATCTAACTAATCTTAATACTCCTAACAGGGTAAGCTATCAGAAATAGCTAAATGTAGCTCTAACCGAGCATTCTTTATTATTGCAGTAGTGAAGTTGTGGGTGCCATCCCCACCGCAGTTTTTCTCTCTAACCAAAGTTTCTGCATGACCAAAATATATGTGTTATGGAGTGAATCATGTATGAATGTTATCTGTTGATTATAGTTTTGTTTTATGTTACTGCACTATTCTGTTTATGCATAACAGTAAGGTTATTACAAAAGAAAAATTTTGGAGTACTGATTCACCCCTCCCCTCTCAGTATATTAGCTTTCTATATTGGGCCTAGCAATTGGTATCAGAGCTTGAATCTTGGAAAAGGGTTTAACCACCAGAAGAGAAAGATCTTAGCAATGGAAGGCTACAAACAATCTCAGAGGATTGTGCATCTTCAAGAAGAGCTGGATAATGCAAATCAAGTGATTGTAGACATGCAAAGGCAAATGCAAAAATCTCTGAAAGTAAGGAGAAGATTATCTGATGACTTGCAGGATTCTCAAGAGCTAGTGGAACAAATCGAGACATCATCTGAGAACAGTATATCTAAAGAAACTGAAGAAATGATTCGAATGTTGAAAGAAAAGAACAAAGCATTGGCTGATCAACTAAAAGCAATGAAAAGAGAACATGAACATTTCAGTACACAAATGACTGAAAATCTAGATGCATTAAGGAGAGCTGAGGATAAAGCAAGAGATCTACAAAGAGAGAAACAACAACTTGAAGCACTAGTATCTGATAAGGATGATGAAATCATAAGGTTAACTGGTATTCAAAAAAATATGACAGATCAACTAGGTTATGCACATCATGAAGAAATTCTGAAGAATGATGAAAATCAATCATTGAAACTTGAAGTATCAAGGTTGACTAGTGAACTTGAAACAGAAAAGAAATCCAAAGAATCATTGGAGAAGAGTTATGAAGCATCAAAGATGTTGGATGAGCAACTGAATAAAAGTAGACTCTACAAAGATGGAGGACTTGGTTATAAAGGAAATAATACTACCGAGAAAGGAGAATCATCAAAACAAGATAAAAAAAGAAATAACATCAAAAGGAAGAAGCCTATTTGCTACTACTGTGGAAATCAAGGTCATACTACCAACATATGCCAGATCAGAATAGGTAAGCAACCGAATATCTCTAAGTCCAATGGATATTGTTATAATTGCAATAAATATGGTCACATACCTAATCAATGTAGAACAAAGTCTGTTAACAACCATTAGAAGGCAAAATTCAAAGGGTTTTGTAAAAATTGCAATAGATATGGACATAGTACCGAGAGATGCTGGTTTAAGCAAAAGAACAACATGAAGTATCCACACCGAGCAAACACTAGAGGTTACCGAATTTACATAGATTCTCATTGACAATATGCAGCAGTACCATGGGATTACAATATGAGGATATGGTGCGAATGTTGTGGAAGATATGGACATATAAGTGCCAACTGTTTTATAAGGTTTGGAATGAACATCCGGAGATCATGGAGAAATCCCGGTATGGCATGTTTTCATTGTCACAAAACTGGACATTTAGCTAAAGATTGCAAAGATCAACCAAGAAGAGACACTAAGGAGATAAAAGAAAAATTCAAGATGATTTGGAAAAAGAAAGAAATTATGTCTGATGAAGAAAGCACCTTACCTACCGAGTTAGGTGTACCTATTTCAAATTAGTCAAGAAAAGGTATGAAGGGACTGCATTCTTTAAAAGATAAATCATAACAGCTCCTATTTTATTATGAACAAGAATTCAAAATCTGCATAGTTAAGATACAATTAGTCAGTTAGTATACTATATAGGAAACCTGTCAAGTCAGTGTATACAGGAAACCTGGCAAGTCGGTGTATACAGGAAACCTGGCAAGTCGCCTATCAAAGCAAAGTTGAATACTCGGTGAAAACAGAAAATGAAGTAAATCAGTAAAAGGTGAACCGAGTGCATTTAATACCATGACCTAACCTGCACGGAGCCCGATAAGGTATTTTTGAGTACTTAAAAGTATTTTTGCAGTTATTTTCATTCATCCAAGTTTTTGAGAAGCAGAGCAGAGCGAATCAAAGCGACCAAATTTCATTCAGAGCGAATTTTCAAGGTATTTACATCAATCTATTCACACTATTTAGCTGGTTTCTAATCTAGTCAAATTGCTAGTGTCTACCGAGTGTGAAGAGTAAGTTACTTGTAAACCCTAAGGATAACCTGTCAAATTTTTACTCGAGATCTACCATGGCACCCAAGATCCAAGACCCTGTAGTTGTCCAAAATGTGGAGAAGCCATCTCTGAAGTATTCCCTAACTCCTAAAGTTGCCTTAGAACCGGATGATAAAACAACATTTTCACTCATCCTGGATCGAGTCTTATTGGTAGAAGATGTCAGATTCTTTACCAAGTGTCATGTTGAGGAACTCAGTCATGTAGAGATTAGTAACACATATGATGAACTGCGCACTGACGGCAAACTAGATAGTAAATTTGAACATATCAAAATCAAGGTATTAACTGAAGCCCTAGTCTATCCTCGTGTGTTCAAACCCCAATGGGTTAAGTTTGTACTGAGCAAAGTACATGATGATTTCATGTGGCTACAAGAGCAACCGTTCAAGATCACGAAGGAAGTCATTCACCTAATCACTGGATATCCCATCTACAATCATGCTCGTGCATAGAAAATGATATCACAAAAGGAGCTAATCAGTCTAACCGGAGTAGAATCTGATTACTGAGGACTGAAGTTGAATAATGTCACTGATGCTGAACTGAAATTTGCAATCAGAGTCATTGGTTACTATTTCTTCCAATCTGCAAGGGAAAACAGTGTACCATGTGCTGCAGTGGACCTGGCCTACAAAATAGTAAAGAAGGGAATGAAAGTAGACTTGTGTGAAGTACTACTAAAGAACTTATTTGAGAACCTGAAAACCATAAGGAAGCTAAAGAAGAACAACTCGACAAACACACTCAAGTTCGGTTCACTACTTGTCTGTATGTTTTTCTATTTTGAAAAGTTCTTTCCCTCAGTCGGTAAAGTAGTATGGGAGCTACACCGACCTATCACCCATCAGAACAATGATTACATCAAGAAGTTAGGAGATAACTTTAATGATGTCATGGATGATTACTTTAGCAAATTCCAAGAGAAAATGCACAATAGGTACAGGATCCCACCACAACTGGTTGAAAAATACAAGGACAATATTTGTTTTGAAGTCGACACTAATTACTGCTATGTAAATGTTGTTGAACCAAGGATTCAGTCATTGCAACCAATGGGTTATGAAATTGATTAGACATCACACAACAACAAATTGATGCCTACCTATCATTTCCAAGGCATGCAACTGAACTAGGGTATGGAACCTATGAAGAGGTAAAGGAGAAAGTAAAAATGAGCATTGTAGTTCCTAAGGCTACAAGGAAAGCAACAAATATGATAAAAGCTTTGTCTGAGAAATTCGGAGAAGAATCTTCATCTACACCTGTCAAAGGCAATCTTGCCATTACCGAGGAAGAATCAAAAGCATAGGAGGCTGTAATAACATTGAGCAGAGAGTTGCCAAAGGGAAAAGTTCTAAAAAGAAAGAAACAGGACATTACAAAGGCCCTACCGACTCCACCAACAAAGAGACCAAACACCAGAGCATCAGCTACATCACCGAGCAAGAGACAAAAGACTGTTGCCGCTCCTAAGGTAACAAAGACTTACAAGAAATATACTCGGAGACTCATTTTGGCAAAAGAGTCGAGTGATACAGAGTCTGATGATGCTAACAAATTCCAGATTGTGAAGAGCAAAAAAGCAAACATTCACAGTGTTGAAAACTTTTGTGCCAATCTCAAGGAATACGGTGGATTTGCAAGATTCGGATATGTTAAGTATGAGTCTAGGATCAATGATGAGAAATGACAGATTGAAGAAGCTGTCATATGTACACTTCTGAAGTTTTGGTTAGCACCATTGGAACTAGCAAAGTCACTTCCAAGTGAACTCTACTCACATATTGATAACAGATGGAAATATGCAATGGATTCAGAGAGACAAATAAGAGAAAGAAGTCTTGTCCGATTATTTCCTAACATGTCCGTAGCTAAAATCAAGGAGCATTTGTCCACATACAATTCAAAATTTCTTGTGAAATAGAGAGCCTTAAAATTGATGAATGGGCTATATATTGACGTGGAGAATGAGACTTAGGCCAAGTGGCAGGAGATCTTCAAACAAAAGGATGTCAGTGAACAATCTCAAATTGAAATTGTTGATGTCACCGAGCAAGATCCAGATGTCATCGAGCAAGGTCTAGACCCGGTTGACACAATTCAAATTGATGAAGATGTAATGGATGAAGTCGCACCGGAGCAAGAAATGATTGAAGGCACCACTAATGCAAAACTTGTGTCTAGTGAATCGGTCTTAGAACAAGTTTATCCTTATCCGCCGGTGAAGCCAATAGTACCAACCGAAGCCCCCAAGGACACCGAACAAGTTACCGAAGGTAACAAGTCTGAAGCTACAGCAGACACAACAAAAGATCAATCGTCTTAGGGACAGACAAGCATAGCAAATATTACAGCAGAGACCCCTAGCACCGAGCCATCCAAAGACACTGCAACTGCTACAGGAACAGTGCAAAGTGTTGCATCTACCGAGCAACCTATTGAGGGATAGAAAGTCTCACAAGCACTTGTCTTAGTGCCCCAGACAGAAGGAAAAGAGAAAAAGGTGAGAAAGCATGGTTTTAAATTTGACTTATCTAAATTGATCGTGTTGCCCAATGTCGACATCTCCAAATTAAAAGGGCAAGCACTCACTGAATTCGGTGAACTATGCAAAGCAAAGGTTGACTAGGAGAAACAACTAGCAATACAGAAAAAGAACAAGGTACTTCAAAAGATTAGAACACTGCTCACAGAATTGCTACCATCAGCAACAGTGTCAACTGATGCAGCTAAATCCATATTCAGTTGGATGAACTCCTTAATCAGATTGAAACATCTAAAGTTGATGCATCCGAATACCTAAGCAAGCTCAAGGATACAGAGCTCACAGAAAAAATGATAGAGGAAGTCCAAAAATCAATTGCTATTGGCAAGGTAAAACTTGTCAAATTCATTGCTAAGTTGACCCCTCAACTCAAGCACATTCTTTATTTATTCCAGAAATTGTGTACATTTTCTTTATTTATTAAAGACATCAAAAATAAAACTGATGCAATTGAGAAAGAGATCACCGATCTCTCGTCCAAGTTGACCACTAAGCCTAATTCAGTTCAGACCTTTTTCAAAAAGCTACAACAGCTCATGGCTCAACAGTTAGAACTGAGGAATGAAGAGCATAAAATTAGGATGGATATAATGACCCTTCAAACATTATTCCTTCCTCATCTCTCATCAGTCCAAGAGCAGCTTAACCGAGCTACAAGCTTATCAACTACCCAAGAGGGAAGCACTCTTGATGGCTTGATATCACTCTTATATGATATTCAAGCACAGAACTCATTAATGGAAAGTCTCAAGGACTCACTCTCAGTTGCCCTCACTGACGCCTAGACCAAGTATAAAACTATTTTTTATTAGTTACCACCTTTGGATGCAAATTAAGTTTTTAATGTTTGTCAAAAAGGGGGAGTACTTTTATGTTACTACACAGGAGAGGAAAGCCCAACAAAGGGGGAGTAATTCTACACTTGGAGACTAGTATAGTTTTGATAACACAATTTTGAGTATTATATATAAGGGGAGTCTATTGAGCAGAATATACAGAGCATTCAGCGTACACAAGTATAGTACAGAACCAAACCGAACATGCAAATTCAGAGTTATGTACAGGATAATGATAAGGGGAGTATATCTACATATACTATTGACTATTGTACATATTGTCAAGTATAGTCATTTTGTCAAGTATATTTTTTTTTAGTTATGACTTTGTAAGTAGTTTTTGTCAAACATCTCAACTAATGTCAAAAGTGGAGATTGTTACTACTTATCAAATTACCATTAGTTTCATATCCAAAGTCATACTATATTCTAGTCGGTTAGTATTACCGAATCATGCAGTCGGTACACACAGAGAAGTCGGTATGGACAGTCTAGTCAGTTACTGAAGAAAGCAGTCACAGAACATAGTATTCACCGAGCTGTTTATTGAGTAAAGGTTCATGGCTACCAAGTGGTATAATTAACTCTCTGAGTTGATATTCACCGAGTAAAACATCTTACTAGATACATTGAACCTGGACATGCACATGAAAACGTGTTACAAGATCGAGGCACATCTAACCATTTTTGTGTTGGAAATTGCACTAGGAGATTGTGTATGATTACAAGATCAATCTAACCTATGAGATATTTTGTTTAATCAAAGAATATTTTTGTAAGATTGAAGCAATAAATCAGATCACCGCTGTAAGAGATCTATATATACAACATGATTAAGGGTTAGATATATGACACGATATGATGTGATAAGAGATGCAATGAAATAGCAGTGTGTATGCATGAAGGAAGACTATTACAAAGACACAGAGAGGTCACTGAGAAGGTTATCAATGAACAGTTGAAGAATAGAGTAAACAGAAGGGTTTACCGAGTTTCATTATGGGTTACCGAGGTATGCTACAAGCTAGGTAATCTTATTCAAAGCACATAGAATCTACTTTAGCATTTCAGATGTAAAGTTGTAGATATTTGTAATGATTATATTGTAATATTTTGAAGTTGTAAGAGAAACCTTTAACAGGGTAAAAGACTCTAACCAAGTCTATAAATTGCAAATCCTTTAACCAGGCGCTACACTTATATAGTGCTATATAAATCCTTTAGTAAGGTAGATCTAACTGATCTTAATACTCCTAACAGGGTAAGCTATCAAAAATAGCTAAATGTAGCTCTAACTAAGCATTCTTTATTATTGCAGTAGTGAAGTTGTGGGTGCCATCCCCACCGCAGTTTTTCTCTCTAACCAAGAGTTTCTGCATGACCAAAATATATGTGTTATGGAGTGAATCATGTATGAATGTTATCTGTTGATTATAATTTTGTTTTATGTTACTGCACTATTCTGTTTATGCATAACAGTAAGGTTATTACAAAAGAAAAGTTTTGGAGTACTGATTCACCCCTCCCCTCTCAGTACATTAGCTTTCTATATTGGGCCTAACAGTAGGTACCAGACATCGACTCCACCTAGCTTCACAGGTCTGAGTGTGTCTTTAGTTCCAATGGCTTATGTGGTTCGGAGATGGCATGAGTTCCCCTCACATACTCTAGGTCTAAGTTGTTCACCGTGAGTAGTTAGCATCTTGGCATAATTCACCATGTCAGTTAGTAAGCTTGGTCTTTTGGTATTGTGAGTTCAGTTTATGCCGGTTGATTTACTTGTTTATGTTAGAGTAATTATGTGGCTCTTGATGTGTAGTTTTATATTTGGTAATGTTTATTTTAATGTATTTAATTTATAAGTTTTGAATATTTAATTATTTGATATTTATATTTATTTGATAATTAACATTTATTGATTTTATGATTATTTAATATTTGATAAAGCCTTATTGTTGTGTAAGATTTATTTAATATTTGTGATTTAACCTTTAATGGTATTTGATTATTTAATTATTTATTTGACCTTCTATGGTTTGATATTTATTTGTTATCTTATATTTATTTGGTTCTCTAATTTATTTTATTAGTTTTTGGTTTATTTGATTTTAATCCCCATTTGGATTATTTATTTACAGCTTATATCTATTTAATAATTCGACTTTTATTCCTAAGTGGGGTGTATGGAAACATTAAATTAAATAAAGAAATAAAACAATTCCACTTAGTTGGATAAGTATATTTTATTTACTTTACCTACCCTTCACTCCCATTGGTTAAATTCAAAATGGGTGAATAAACTATAATATATGGTGGGTTGGTAAAATATAGTCCAAATTGGAATATTTTGATTGGTCGAGATTGAGGCTAGGGTTTTTGGATTATTGTTGCTTTTTATTTTCTTTCCCGTGAGGTTTTTCGGGTGGGTTGGCTCTTCTCTGGAAATTTCTCCAGCAAGTTTTCTTCTTGGTTTTGGATTTCTTCTCTCTTAGTTTTGGTTGGAGATTGGATTGGATTTGGTTTGGCTTGTGGGAGCTCTTCTTTAGCTTCAATCCATTACTTCAAGTTGCAGGTTGGATTTCTTCACTTTGCATTTTGTTTTCAATGGCTTCTCTGTGTATGCATTGTGTCTACAATGTTTTGGGTCTGGGTTGAAGTATTATTTATTCTATAATTTTTAATATTGTTTGTTAATATTTGGGGAGGAAACTTTATATTATTTGGGTTTTGTATAGTTGCTGGAAAATATGTATTTGGTATTTCTTGTGTATGTCGTTCCTAGTTCTATGAAAACTCTTGTGAAGACATTTGATTTAATCTTGGTTTTTAGTCTGAGTTGATTTATTCTGTTTATACCCATGTATTCCTTGTTTTTGGGTGTCTCTTTTCATATTTTTTTCAAGCCCTTTTGTAAAGTCTAGAATTTATTATTTTACCCAAAAAATTTCTAAGTTTTCTGTAAGTCTTGTGCAAAAGCATTGTTTCTGCAAAAGCGTTGTCTTAATGTGCAAAAGCGTTGTTCTGTGTTGCATTTGTGCTACTCTGCATAGCTTAAGCGCTATCTCAAGATACATATGCGCAATTTTGGAAACATAAGCATTGTTCTTCTTGACAGAAGCATTGTTCTTCTTGACATAAGTGTTGTTCTTCTTGACAGAAGCGTTGTCCTGTGGGACAAAAGGGCTAACCTATCTGTGTTTTGTATTTTCTCAGTTTTGGACATTTTTTAGGTATTTTTCCAAATTGATTTTTGTACCAGAGGCTTTATTTAAGGTCTGTTAATATTTCCTAGTTTTCAGTTTGATCAGTTTTGATGCATTTTAATGGATTTGAGTATATTTGCTTCTCTACACCTTTGTGTATATTTTAGAATCTCTTCCATGTGGATAGGCCATGGATGATTGAGATGATTACTCTGTTGTTCTAGACCAACAAGTGAGTAGGCCTTGCTGTGATGTTATCTTTTATTTGATGGTAGCATATTATGGCTTGATATGCCTTTGTTTATTACTAGCCAAGAGGCTCATTTTGCTATATTGATGTTGTTGTAGCCTTGTTTATGTTGTAATAGTATGTGTGGAATTTGTTGGCTGCATTGAGTATTATTTTAATGTAACTATGTTGGTAGAGCCTCTTGTGATTTATTATTGGGCCATGTTAGGAGGAGTGGGCTTCTTTGTGATGACCGAGGTCACAAGAGATAGGCTTGCATGAGTTTCCTTGTAATGATGCATGAAGTCTAGACCACCAGGGCACATTGGAGTTTTCCATGATTTGTATATACATGATAACCTAATAATTGATTGGTTGGGTAGTTCGATTAATTAATAAGATGATAAATTGATTTGTGCCTCATGACTTAGTCCTAAGGAGGATGTTTTAGGATAAGCATGAGAAGGCCATGAAGAAGGTAAGCTAATCTCGCTTAGTCTCTCATAGGTTGAGATGCCTCCACATGTCGATCAGGCAAGTGCCTTGTGCTATTATGTTATTATGTTATGAGGATGGAATATGATGACACTCCACTCCTACATGTGTTTTTCCCTTATGATTTATGATTATTCTTATTGGATGCATTTATGTCTTGATGAGTTTTACGCCTCTGGGAGTTCATTCTTGTTGTATTGTGTGGCTTCTTGCTTGAGAGTCCTTGTGTGGTTAGTCTCCTTGGTTATAGGTTCCATCTTAGTTAGAGTATGTGTTGGGATCTTGTGTCATCTCCTAGCACGGGGGTGGATCCTTTGGTTCCACATGAAGGTTGGTGCTTTTTAGCCATTGGGATGTTCTCTTGGATTCTTCTTGCATGGATGTGGATTCTTCTTCATGATGTACTATGGATGTACCTTGTAGTAGATTTATGTAATGGATAAGATAGAATTCATGTAATGTACCATTCTTGTATATAGTATATGGATTCTTGTAGTAGAATGAGCTATGCTCATGATGTATTTAATGTACTCGTATTTGTATAATGAATTGTAGTTGGAAATTATAATTTAGGGATATTGTATTTGTACTATTGTAGAGATGTGATTTTATGAGTCATGGAAATAAAGTGGATTACAGTTGGAATAGAATGGAATTGCATTATGGATTAGTTGTATTATTTCATGGAATGTTTATAGGCTAGTTAGAATGTTAAATAATCTTGAAGAGGAATATTCATAGATTAATAAGTGAATATGTTAGAAGAGGTTAATTGGATCTAGTAAATAGGAACGATTCACATAGATGCATTGGTAGAAAGGAAATCTTACATATCATGAGGAATAAGAAATGTTGTAGGTTGCATATCTCATGGATAAATAATTAGAATGTGATGCATTAATGAAGGTGAAATATACCTATCATGTGTGTAGTATGTTATTGTGGAAATGAATTAAGTAATCATGTTAAAGTACCCTAGAGAAAGATTATCGATGTTGTGTTATTTCTGTTTGTGTTAATTGATGAAATGAGCAATGATGTATGTTCATATTGGTTAATTGTTTAATGTATGTAAATAGATGGAGAGGTTATATGTTGCATTAGTTGTTATTAGATGTTAATAATTTATTTTTTTATCTCCATTTGTATATTATTGTTTAGTTTCTTTAGGTTATTTTGGTGGGCATTACAACTTGGTATCAAAGCCCATGTTCAACATTGGGTACTCTGGTTTGGATTGAGCCCATTGTGTAGTTTAGCATTTGGCATGGGGTAGCCCAACGGTTTTATCCCTGCTATTTATTTTTCGTTGTTATAGTTCCCTTAGATGTTTAGCTTATAGTTTCCTTTGCATTTGCTTAGATAAGATGCATGTTAGGGGTAGAGATCGTCACCGTGCTGGTCACATGGGTACTCGTAGGAACCCTCACCCTGAGGTTTTTGAAGAGTCACACCATGAGGAGCAGCCTAGAGATGATCCGATTCCACAATTGGTGAACGTGCTCTAGGAGCTTCTTGGTCGCCTAGGACTGAGACAAGAGGAAAACCAGTAGGAGGGATCTCATCATTCAGAGCATTGGGAGAGAGAGCATTCACACTCTCCTATGAGGAGAATTGAGGTGGATCAGGTAGGCGCTTGCAACTAGTCACATCAAAGATCTGAATAGGACTCATCCTCCTACCTTTGATGGCTTAGGTAGTGGCATGGAGGCAATGGCATGGAGGTAGAGACATGGTTATTGGACTTAGGTAGGTGTTTTTCTATGCATCAGTGTAGCAGTAACACCAAGGCGAGATGTGTGATTTTGTATCTTCATGATTTTGCGATGACATGGTGGCACATGGAGGAACATAAGTTGTATTTGGACATAGCGACGATATCATGGGAATTATTCTTGGAGCGGTTTCATGCTAGATTTCTTTCAAATCATTGGAGACAGAGGAAGGCCAATGAGTTCCATGATTTGAGATAGCAGAGGATGACTATGGAGGAGTATGAGCACAGATTCTTCAAGCTTAGACAGTATGATGGATATGCAGATGATGAGCCAATGTTGATTCATCACTTTGTGAGAGGTCTTGATGATCGTATTGGTGGAGAGGTTCGAATGCATGGACCTAAGACCTTTGAGGTAGCTGTGGAGAAGGCAAGACTGAGAGAGGAGAATCTTTCATTAGCATCAGGAGGAGCGACTGGAGGACATACAATTTGTCACCCTATTACAGGATCTATGGTGAGAGGACCACAACAGCAGTCTTCAAGATATGCTAGGAGCCATCCTTCTTCTTTCCATAGTGGTCAGCGGTTTAAGAAGAGGTTTTCTCAGGGGCAAAGCTTTGCTCGAGGTGCCAGATTTTAGGTTGATAGGAGTCACTATCGTCAGTGTGACAAGAGACCTACTCCTTCCCAGCCAACACAGAGTTCGCAGCCAGTTTCTAGTAGAAGTAGTGTTCAACAGTCGAGTATAGCACCAAGTAGTAGAGTGCTTGTCCAGAGAGATTTCTTTACATGTGGACAGCTAGGTCACATTGTCGTTCATTGTCCTCAACGTACTTCTTAGATGTCAAGGAAGCATAATCAAGCTACTTCTGAGCCTACAGTTGGAAATGCAGGTAGGTCTCATCGCGTTTTTGCGGCGATTGATAACCATCAGGTTGAGCATCAGGCCACCGTTGTAGAGACATCAGGTGTGATAGGTGGTATCTCTTGTTTAGTGTTATTTGATTCTGGAGCATTAGACTCTTTTATTTCTCCTTTCCTAGTAGAGCGATGTAGGCTTCTTATGGTAAAGCAAGATGATAGGTGGCAGGTAGAGTTAGCTATGGGGTCCAAAGTGGTAGTGGATTCCCTTGTGCTCAATTGTCCTTTAGTTTTAGGAGATTGCCATACTTCTGTGGATCTTCATGTTATGTCTTTGGGATCTTATGATGTGGTTCTTGGTATGGATTGGCTTGGATCTCACCAAGCGTAGATAGATTGTAGAGGTAAGAGAGTGTAGTGGATGGATGATAGTAGGAAAAGTGTGGAGATTGTAGATATTCAGAGACCTATCTCTCTTTGCATGATTTCTTCTATGTAGATGAAAAGGTGTGTGTGTAAGGGTTGGCAGTTGTTTGCAGTTAGAGTGAAGGATGTGGATGAGGGAGTTAGCTCAAAGGATTTATTGCAGCAGCATCCCATTCTTCAGGAGTTTGTAGATGTTTTTCCTAGTGAGATTCCAGGTATGCCCTCTTGGCGAGATATAGATTTCAGGATTGATTTGGTGCCAGGAGATGAGCCTATTTCTAAAGCTCCCTATTTGATGACCATGCCTGAGTTGAATGAGTTGAGGGTTCAGTTATAGGAGTTGTTGGTGAAGGGGTTTATTTGTCCTAGTGTGTCCCCTTGGGGTGCACCTGTTTTATTTTTGAAGAAGAAGGACAAATCTCTTTGATTATGCATTGATTATACACAACTTAATAAGGTGATGGTGAAGAATCAATATCCCTTGCCTTAGATAGATGATTTATTTGACTAGATTAAGGATGACAAGGTCTTCTCTAAGATTGACCTTAAGTCCAGGTATCACCAATTGAGGATTCGGGAGGTGGACATTCATCGCACAACTTTTCGCACTAGATATGGTCATTATGTGTTCATAGTGGTACCTTTTGGTCTCATGAATGCACCTTTGGTTTTCATGAGCTTGATGAATGGTGTATTCAGGTTGTATTTGGACAAATTTGTAATAGTCTTTCTGGATGATATTTTGATTTATTCAAGATTAGTTGAGGAGCATGAGGATCATGTGAGGTAGGTTTCGCAGTGTCTTAGGGAGAATCAGCTATACACCAATTTGGTGAAGTGTGAGTTCTTCCAGACAAAGGTGAGGTCTCTTGGTCATGTGATTTCTGGAGAGGGTACTATAGTTGATCCCTCAAAGGTTCAAGTGATTGTCGGTTGGCCAACACCCACTAATGTGGGAGAGGTGCATAGTTTCATGGGTTTAGCAAGATTTTATTGCAGATATGTTCAAGATTTCTCCAGGATAGCTCATCCTATCACTTCTCTTCAGAGGAAAGGGAAGAAGTTTGTTTGGATAGAGCAGTGTGAGATAGCATTTCAGATCCTTAAGGAGAATTTGACCAGTGCACCTATTTTAGTAGTGTCAGATCATTTGGGGAATTTTGTGGTGTGCATAGATGCTTCTTTGGAGGGTCTTGGAGTGGTATTGATGTAGGATGGTCATGTGATTGCATATGAGTCGCGTAAACTTAAGAATTGTGAGCAGAATTATCCCACCCATGATCTTGAGTTAGCGATAGTGGTTCATGCTTTGGTTAGATGGAGGCACTTCCTTCTTGGACATAGATTTGAGTTGCATAGTGATCATCACAGTTTGTAGTACATCTTCATCCAGATGAATTTGAATGCTAGGCAGAAGCATTGGATGGATTTCTTATGTGAGTATGACTCTGAGGTGAGATATATTCAGGGTAAGGAGAATGTGGTAGCAGATGAATTGAGTCAAAGGAGGCATGAGATTTCAACAATGTCTCTTAGTGTGGATTTAAGAATCCATATTCTTAGTTCCCTTCCTTCAAATGTATGGTATTAGGAGATTATTGCAGAGGTTTCTGCAGGTAGAGCTCTTGAGGGAAGATATGCAGGTTACTCAGTGGAATCAAATGGACTTCTTAGTCATTTGGGACATATTTATTTTCCACCATCAGACGGTCTTCAAGATTTGATCATGTCGGAAGCACATCAGGCACCTTACTCAGCACATCCAGGTGTCAAGAAGATGCATGCAGATTTGAGACAGATATATCATTCATCTAGTATGAGGAGATATATTGCAGATTTTGTGGCATGTTGTCTAGAGTGTCAGCGAGTGAAGACAGAGCATAAACATCCTGCAGGATTATTACAGTCACATTTAGTTCCAGGATGGAAATGGGATATTATATCTAGGGATTTTATAGTTGGATTGCCCATGTCTTCACGCCATCATGATACTATTATGGTCACTGTAGATAAATTGACCAAAGTAGCGCACTTTTCTCCGATCAGGTCTTCATATACAACAACGACAGTAGCTCAGGTTTTCTTGGAAGGAGTTGTGAGGTTGCATGGTATTCCTTGGTGGATCATATCAGATCACGATCCTGTGTTCACATCAGCATTTTGGATAGCTCTTTAGCATGATTTTGGTATGCAGTTGAGCTTTAGTTCAACTTATTACCCTGAGATAGATGGACAGACAGAGAAGGTGAATCAGGTTTTGGAGGATATGTTGAGGATGTACGTGATGGATCAGCAGTCTCATTGGGAGGAAATTCTCTATTTGGTTGAGTTTTCTTATAATAATGGTTACCATAACTCTAATGGTATATCTCCTTATTAGGCATTATATGGTAGACCATGTTGCACGCCCTTGAGTTGGGACCGTTTAGAGGATACAGTGTGTATTGGATCAGAGATGTTGCAAGATATGGAGGAGCAGGTGGCTCGCATTAGAGAGCATTTGTTGACCGATCAGGATAGACAGAAGAAATATGCAGATGCTCATCAAGTGGATAGGGAATTTTATGTTGGTGACAGGATAATTATGAGAGTTTTCCCATGAAAGAGTCTGATCCATTATGGAAAAGGCTCTAAGTTGGCACCTCGATTTGTTGGACCTTTCAATATTTTGGAGCAGATTGGTCCTGTGGCTTATCGCCTTGCCTTGCCGCCTAGCTTGTCCCGCATCCATGATGTCTTTCATGTTTCAGTTTTGAGGCTATATCATCCTGATATTTCGCATGTGTTGGATTGGAATTCTTTACAGGTCAAGGATGGATAACTTTCTATGGAGCCCATGCGCATTCTTCTGCACAGAGAGATGTCACTCAAAGGTCAGAGCATAGAGTAGGTAAGAGTCCAGTGGGATCCGATTGATGATTCTTCAACTACATGGGAGGATGTAGTGCAAATGAGATAACTGTATCCCTATTTTTTCTTAGGATTCTAGGAGTAAGCCTAGGCAAATGGGGGGGAGGATGTAGTGTCCACCCTTGATTTGACTTTTTTTTACTAGAGTTGAATTTTGTATTATGCTTGATAGACTTATCTAGACTATATTTTGATGATTTGGATGATGATTACTCATGTTCTTCAGTGACTTATGATTGATGATAGACTCTATTGGGCATATGCTAGTTTTATTTATCTATATAGATGTTGGTACTATCATGATTGTTCATGTGATTTGATGATATATGTACTCGATGGATTTTATATGCTCACTATGTGATGGATTATTGATAGATTAGATTTATCACGGTTTTGATGATGATTATGATTACACTAACCCTACTTTATGTTTACATATGATGAGATTCCTATGAGATGTGTTTGACTATTGTTTGAAAGTACCAGACATCGACTCCACCTGGCTTCAAATGTCTGAGCGTGTCTTTAGTTCCAATGGTTCAGAGATGGCACGAGTTCCCCTCACACACTGTAGGTCTAAGTTGTTCACCGTGAGTAGTCAATGTCTTGGTATAATCTGCCATCTCAGTTAGTAAGCCTGGTCTTTTGTTATGGTGAGTTCAGTTTATGCTGGTTGATTTACTTATTTATGTTAGAGTAATTATGTGGCTCTTGATGTGTAGTTTTAGATTTGGTAATGTTTATTTTAATGTATTTAATTTATGTTTTGAATATTTAATTATTTGATATTTATATTTATTTGATAATTAACGTTTATTGATTTTATGTTTACTTAATATTTGATAAAGCCTTATTGTTGTGTAATATTTATTTAATATTTGTGATTTAATCTTTAATGGTATTTGATTATTTAGTTATTTATTTTACCTTCTATGGTTTGATATTTATTTGATATAATATATTTATTTGGTTCTTTAATTTATTTTATTAGCTTTTGGTTTATTTGATTTTAATCCCCATTTGGATTCTTTATTTACAGCTCATATCTATTTAATAATCTGACTTTTATTCCTAAGTGGGGTGTATGAACACATTAAATTAATTAAAGAAATAAAACAATCCCACTTAGCTGGATAAGTATATTTTATTTACTTTTCCTACCCTTCACTCCCATTGGTTAAATTCAAAATGGGTGAATAAATTATAATATATGGTTGGTTGGTAAAATATACTCCAAATTGGAATATTATGATTGGCCGAGATTGAGGCTACAGTTTTTGGATTATTGTTGCTTTTTATTTTCTTTCCCGTGAGGTTTTTCAGGTGGGTTGGCTCTTCTCTGGAAATTTCTCCAGCAAGTTTTCTTCTTGGTTTTGGATTTCTTCTCTCTTGGTTTTGGCTGGAGATTGGATTGGATTTGGTTTGGCTTGTGGGAGCTCTTCTTCAACTTCAATCCATTACTTCAAGTTGCAGGTTGGAGTTCTTCACTTTGCTTTTTCTTTTCAATGGCTTCTCTATGTATGCATTGTGTCTACAATGTTTTGGGTCTAGGTTGAAGTATTATTTATTGTATAGTTTTTAATATTGTTGAAGGTGTCCAAGGGGTTGAGCTTAGCTGGTTAAAGAATTGAGTTCTCAATGTGGAGATCCATGTTCAACTCCCATGAGGGACACCTTTGTGTAGAGTTCTAAGTTGTGACTCTTGGTCTTCCATTGTTCTTTGAAGTGGATTTCTAAGTTGTGACCCTTGGTATTCCAATTGTTGTTTCTAGTTTGGTGCTCAAAAGGAGCTAGTATCTGTAATAAGTTTGCTCAAAAGGAGCTAGTATTTGTAATAAGTTTGTAATGTGGATGATCAAATGAGTAAAAAATGAGCTTTGTGATTCTATGATACTTAATACAAAAAAATATTGTTGACGGTTAATATTTGGGGAGAAAACTTTATATTATTTGGGTTTTGTATAGTTGCTGGAAAATATGTATTTGGTATTTCCTTTGTATGCCATTCCTGGTTCTGTGAAAAATCTTGTGAAGACATTTGATTTAATCTTGGTTTTTAGTTTGAGTTGATTTATTTCATTTATACCCATGTATTCCTTATTTCTAGGCATCTCTTTTCATATGTTTTTCAAGCCCTTTTGTAAAAGTCTAGATTTTATTATTTTACCTGAAAGTTTTCTAAGTTTTCCTTAAGTCTTGTGCAAAAGTGTTGTTTCTACAAAAGCGTTGTCTTAATGTGCAAAAGCATTGTTCTGTGTTGCATTTGCGCTACTCTACGCAGCATAAGCCTTGTCTCAGGATACATATGCGCGATTCTGGAAACATAAGAACTATTCTTCTTGACAGAAGCATTGTTCTTCTTGACATAAGCGCTATCCTACGAAGCAAAAGTGCTAACCTGTCTGTGTTTTATATTTTCTCATTTTTGGTCATTTTTGAGGTATTTTTCCAAATTTATTTTTGTACCAGATGCTTTATTTGAGGTCTGTTAATATTTCCCAGTTTTGGGTTCGATCAGTTTTGATTCATTTTGATGGCTTTTAGTATATTTGCTTCTCTACACCATTGTGTATATTTTAGACTCTCTTCCATGTGGATAGGCCATGGATGATTGAGATGATTACTATGATGTTCTAGACCAGCAAGTGAGTAGTCCTTGCTATGATGTTATCTTTTATTTGATGGCAGCATTTGATGGCTTTGATATGCCTTTGTTTATGACTAGCCAAGAGCTTGATTTTCCTATATAGATGTTGTTGTAGCCTTGTTTATGTTGTAAGAGTATGTGTGGAATTTTTTGGCTGCATTGAGTATTATTTTCATGTAATTATGTTGGTAGAGCCTCTTGTGATTTATTGTTGGGCCATGTTAGGAGGATTGGTGTAGTGTCCACCCTTGATTTGACTTATTTTGACTAGAGTTGACTTTTATATTATGCTTGATAGACTTATCTAGACTATATTTTGATGATTTGGATGATGATTATTCATGTGCTTCAGTGACTTATGATGGATGTTAGACACTATTGGACATATGCTATTTTGATTATCTATATGGATGTAGGTACTATCATGATTGACCATGTGGTTTGATGATATATGTACTCAATGGATTTTATATGCTCACTATGTGATGGATTATTGATAGATTAGATTTATCATAGTTTTGTTGATGATTATGATTATGCTAACCCTACTTCATGATTACATATGATGAGATGTTTATGAGATGTGTTTGACTATTGTTTGACTGTCTTCGTGATAGAGACGATTTCACATCACTCATTACGAGCAGGATGTGTCATCATAATTCTCTATCACTTGCTTGTTCTATATATGTATATGTATATGTGGTATTGTCATTTTATGGTTGCAAGATTTTGCAGGTGCCAGACATCGACTCCACCTGGCTTCACAGGTCTAAGCGTGTCTTTAGTTCCAATGGCTTATGTGGTTCAGGGATGGCATGAGTTACCCTCACATACTCTAGGTCTAAGTTGTTCATCGTGAGTAGTCAGCATCTTGGTATAATTCGCCATGTTAGTTACTAAGTTTGGTTCCTTGGTATTCTGAGTTCAGTTTATGTCAGTTGATTTACTTGTTTATGTTAGAGTAATTATGTGGCTCTTGATTTGTAGTTTTATATTTGGTAATGTTTATTTTAATGTATTTAATTTATAAGTTTTGAATATTTAATTATTTGATAATTAACGTTTATTGATTTTATGATTATTTAATATTTGATAAGCTTTATTGTTGTTTAATATTTATTTAATATTTGTGATTTAATCTTTAATGGTATTTGATTATTTAATTATTTATTTGACCTTCTATGGTTTGATATTTATTTGATATCTTATATTTATTTGGTTCTTTAATTTATTTTATTAGCTTTTGCTTTATTTGACTTTAATCCCCATTTGGATTATTTATTTACAGCTTATATTTATTTAATAGTTTGACTTTTATTCCTAAGTGGGGTGTATGAAAACATTAAATTAAATAAAGAAATAAAACAATCCCACTTAGCTGGATAAGTATATTTTATTTACTTTACCTACCCTTCACTCTCATTGGTTAAATTCAAAATGGGTGAATAAATTATATTATATGGTGGGTGTTAGGATTCCCAAAGATACTGAGAGGGTGGGGGGGGTGAATCAGTATCTAACCGGTTAGATAATTTTCTTAACTTAAATCATGTAAAGCATATCAATATTGTATACCAGTAAACAAAAAGTAATGCAATAAACAGAGATAACATCAACCACATGAAAAGCACACCATAACACAGTAGTTTAACGAGGAAACCCGGTGTGGGAAAAACCTTGGTGGGATTTGTGACCCACAATATTCATTTACTGGCCAATAAGAGAATATTGCTGCTACAATAGGGGCCTGCACATGCAGGAAGGCCAAGTGCCTAGAGCTCACTGCTCAATTACAAAATGGGAAGTCTCACTAACTTAAAAAATGGATTATGCAAATCCAATGTCTTGTACTGCTTCAAAATAGCATCTACTATGCCAGATCTAGTATCGGTTTTAGCTCTGCTTCATACATAAACCCTTAACCTATAATTTGCATAATAGGTCTGTCTTATTTCACCTATCTACTTCCTTATAAAATGTTCTATAATGATCTCATACATATATGAGTCATTTTACAACTTGCCAAGTCGGCTTACAATGATTTTACAATAATTTACAAAATATATTATAAACAAAATTCCTGTCGGCCTGGGTTCCAATATACTTCCTTTCACTGCTGGTGTTCTATGTGCCGGTGTAGAGTTTGTTCTTGCTGGTGCTGATAAATTGTCTTGTCGGTGTCATAGGATTGCAAGGTTGCCATCAATGACAAAACCTTCAATCACCTACAATATCTCATTGGAGTATGCATTTGCCAACAATCTCCCCCTTTGGCATTGATGGCAACACTCATGAGAAAAATCCAAAGAGTGTCATAAAAAAGAATGCCAGAATTGTCTTACCAAAAATTGTGTACCAAAAAAATGTGCTCCCCCTGAGCTGATGATCCATTTGCTGATTATTTTTCTCATTGCCACTACTCCCCCTTTGCCATCAATGACAAAGGTTGTCGAAGTGTTAATTGAGTGTGGTTTATAGCTTCATCCTTGTAACCGGTTGGTTACAATCTGAAAAAGGTCTGCCAATACCAGATTCAGGCTCTCAGTGAACCGTTTGCTATCCTTTAATGTGACCTCTATCCTCTAAATTGTACTAGTGAGGTGTTGCATTTGTTGTGCCGGTGTTTTCTGTCCTTGAATTAAAGCCTCAGATATCTCTTTTCTTAAGGAGGTGAGGTAGTCCAATTTTGGACTAAGTCTCCATTTTAGATCTTTTGCCTTTCCTTTTATTCTTTCCTTTTCTCTTTCCAACTTCAGAAGTTCCTCCTCAAAACCTGTTATTTTCTACTCAAAAACTGATAATGAAATTATCAGCTAGTTGATTTATTTCTTCCTATACCTTGTTGATCTTCTTGTCTATATCTACTGTCAAGAAGTTTGTTTTGCATGTATCTTTGTACAAAGTTTTAAATTCTTTTAGTGTACTACATAGTTCCGGTAAAAGAGTGTCAAATTGTCTCATGCACTTCTTTATTTCTTCTTCAAACAATTTGTGTTTTTCCTTCTCTAGTTTCTCCTTGAATGCTTCCTCATTTATTTGTTCAACTATCACACTGTTGTTAGTAATATACTTAGACAATGTGTCAAGTTGATTCAAAGAATCTTTATTATCTACATTACACTTGGGTGCTATCATTTTCAAAATTGGAATTGTGTCATCAATTGCTTTGTATGCTTGTGAACTATACTCTGTTATCTTCTTGATAGAATCCAAAAGAACTTCTGTCACATTTGTTGGTTTGAATTCTGCATTGGAAGAACCAACAATCTGTATTCCATTGGTGGGAGCAATTTTTTTTCTTGTGGTGACCTCTGGTAGGTCAGTTTGTGTTTGCATTTCTTTAAGCAAAGGTTTGGATTGCTTAGCTGTTTCTGGTGGCACTACCTCTGCATGAACCTGTTGCTGTGAGGGAGCTTGTTGCTCTGCCTGTTTCTTAGTGTTGTCACCTACCAATTTACCTTCTATGCTATCTGTTGCCAGTGGCTCATTTGCCATATCTGTTTTCACTGTTGAATCCTTATCTACCACAATATTGACTTTCTGAGTGTCAATGTTCATTGTATATAACACCTCAAAATCAGGATTTGTGTCCTCATGTGGTATGTCCATACTCTCACTAGCCAGTTGATTGTCAATGGTAACTATCGGTGGAGTATCTAGAGGCGATGCGGATAAGTTATCTATTATTTTTATGTTGGGTGGTCCACCAACCTTACCTTTTCCCTTATCCTTTTGATATACTTTGATGGGTTTAGGGCTTCGATACTCTTCCTTCTCTTCGTTCTCTACAAGGAATATGTCCCATGCATTAGTTGTTTCTTCTATTACCTCATTCACTCTCCTTGCCATTAGTGCTACATGTCGGTGAGCAGTTGAAAATACTGACCGGTTAGCTTCTGAGATTAGTTCATCTATCTCTTTAGGTGAGTTAACAGGATGTACAGCAAGTAATTTTTCAATTTTTATTTTCTTATCAAGTTCAATAATACCTACTCTCCTAGCTTCAAGTCTATTGTAGAGATCTGTCGATATTTCATCAACAACTTGCATAAAAAATTTCTTTAAAATGTCTAAGTGCAATATTACACTGTTCTCTACTTTATCTTTGTCATCATCTGATAATGTGTTATACATTTTGCTGATATTTTTTATTTTACCATCCTCAATAATTTCATCTAGTAATTTATCAATAGGAGCTATAGACTTCTTCTTAGGAGTCACCTTTTTCTTCTTCGGAGTTAATTTCTTTGTTGGGGGCCTTACTGCCTATTGTTTCTATCTTGTTCTTCTAGGAGAAGGTGAAGATACTGGTGAAGATTTCCTTTTTCTCACAACTCTTTTGAATGCAGCTGGTATGTCACTTTCTGAAGAAGTTCCAACCAGTGAAAGGTGAATTTCTGGTTGAAGTGCTTCTAACTCATCTTCAGTAATACCAGTTTGTTTAAGTACATCTTCCTTGATAGCTTTTTCTTGCCTGGATCCTTTTCTAACTATTGCTTCAACCTTTTTAACATTTTTCTTTGATTGAATTTGTTTTTCAATAGTCTCAGCACTGCCAAATACCTCTTCTTTGGGTTCCTTAGGTGCTTCTAGGAGGGCTTTTGCATATGTTTCTATTATGTGGTCATCAGTTTCATACCCCATTTCAGTAACCCAGATGGTTCTTGGGATAACTGCCTCCATCCAAATTTCATCCTTCTTTATAACAAAACAGATTTCATCCTTATACTTGTTCACAATTGCTTGTGACAATCTGACTATAGTCTTCATCCAAGCCTTCAGTGCCTAAAAATAGTCATGTATGTTCTTTTCTCTGTTCTCTCCCATGTTGTTTAGTAAATCTGACAACTGTTTGCCTACCAATATATCAAAACCAAGATTTTTGTTACCGATACCGGGTATTTGTTTGGTTATGTGTAGCATTAGACAGACAAGTAGGTTTCTAAATCTGAATGTCCCCTTTTTGTCTTTCTTTATCTTTCCCAAATTGTCAATTAGTTCATCTTTAAGCCATTCACACACATCTATTTTTGCATTATCATTAACCATGTCATAGGCACTCTTTATGCATAGGCTAGAGACTGAGTTTAACCTATTTGCATGTGTGGTTTTGTAGCCTAAGATCATACTGATGAATCTGACATTGATATCCGTTACATCATTTACCCTTAAGGATCTCTTATCAAATGTTGCACCAGTTAGGTTAATCACTAGGTCATTTGAGACCTTCTTTGTTTTATCAGGTCTATTACCAGTGGAGGGTAACCCTATCACAGCCTTTACTGCTTCTTTTGTGATTTTGTGAACTGAGTCCAACCAGAAGAATGCACCATGTACCCTGCTTAGTACTATCCTTATAACATCCTTGGGAAAATTCAGGATACTGAGAATTTCAGTGAAACCTAGGGTTTCTACTATCTTGTGTTCAGGTTTGATATTTCTGGATTCATCATAAATTATAGATTTATACATATTATTAATTTCCTCATCACCTAATTCCTCTATATAACAATGTATATACATTCTAGGGTTTTCAGCAAAAACTACTCCCTTAGGAATTTGGGAAAATGCACCAATGTTATCATCTTTCTTGGCAATTTCAGCAACTAATTGGAATACGGGTCTAGGGCATTTAATAACTTTGACAATAGTAGGGTTTGCAATGAATTCAGGAACAGATGAAGAAGCCATGGTTATAAATACCTTTATCCGCCTTAGGAATGATTGCTTGATGAATTGCTTCACTTCGTTGCTTGGAATGCCTTCGCTCAGGAATTTTCATGCTCTTGAAGGTTTGAATGCTCGGTGAAATGAAAATGGAACCAAAACACTTGTTTTATAATGTTAATTTTGCCAACCACCACATTTAATGCTTGTCGGTTAAGTAATGACTTAACTTATCTTTCGGTATAGAAGTAATTTCAACTTCTCATCATCAACCGAGGGAATAATAGCATGTTTCACATTTGATTGCCAAACCCTCAAAGGAATTTTCTTCAATTAGATGAAGAGTTTCCTATCGGTGGAGTGTTACTTTGTTCTACCAGTGGAGTGTTACTCTGTTCTGCTGGTGGAGTGGTAGCCCTATCAATATTTAGATCTAACTTTCTGATCCATTGTTTTGAGAATTCTTGCTTTACCTCTTCAACCTTTTCTTTACCTTTCAAGCTAGCACCATTATTACTTGCCGGTGATGCCTTACTTCTGCAAAATTTTGCAATATGTCCAATCTTGTTACAGGCATAACAAGTCACATTATTTTTTTGAATAGCTTTCCCATATCCTATGTCAGTTTGTGTTCTACACTGATTAGATAAGTGTCCAAATCTTCCACAAACATAGCATCTTACATTTGTTTTGCAATTCTCTGAATTATGACCAATTTTGTTGCATTTGGAACATTGATCGGTGGGTTTATTAGTGCTCTGATAATTTCTAGATCTACACTGATTTTCTCTATGACAATATTTGTTACAGTTAAAGCATTTGCCATTAAATTTATAAGCAATAGGTTGTCTTACTGGTTTGCTATGATCATGTGTGTTTGCAGTACCAAAGCTTTCACCAGTTTCAAAGCCAAGGCCATTAGTGTCACCATTTGGTTTTTGATTTTTCAGCAAGTCACCAAGTTCTTCTGAGCTTTTCTTGAATTTTTCTTTATGTTGATTTGTAGTATCCAGTTCTCTTTCCAAGATACCTTTTTGTCTTATGAGTTCATTTGAGTTATTTTGTGCATGCATCAAATCTGTCTTCAACATATCATTTTCATAACTAAGTCTTGTGTTTTCATTTGCAGCATCATTCAGTCTTCTAGTCAAGTCTTCTTCATTCTTCTTTCTATCTTCAATTTCTTTAGAAAATCTCATAGTCATATCCTGCATCTCATTCTTTGTTGTCATGTTTTCTTGTTTCAGCTTATTCATCAGATCACTAAGAGTTTCCTTTTCATCATTCTCATTTTGCATCTTTTCACAAAGTTCTCTTCTCTTGTTTCTTGTAATGGTAAGATTTTCTTGAAGTGCTTGAATAATATCCTGTGCAACTTTTAGATCATCTTCAAGTTTGATATTTTTCAACTTTTCTGTATCATAGTCTGAGAGAGATGCTTCTAATTGCTTCATCAAGTTTTCCATCTCTACTAGTGTCAAGATATTTTTCAAGCTATTAGGATTCTGAAAATAGAGGACCAAGCTCTGATACCAATTGTTAGGATTCCCAAAGATACTGAGAGTGGGGGGGGGGGGGGTGAATCAGTATTTAACCGGGTAGATAATTTTCTTAACTTAAAACATGTAAAGCATATCAATATTGTATAACGGTAAACAAAAAGTAATGCAATAAATAGAGATAACATCAACCACATGAAAAGTACACCATAGCATAGTAGTTTAACGAGGAAACCCAGTGTGGGAAAAACCTTGGTGGGATTTGTGACCCACAATATTCACTTACTGGCCAATAAGAGAATATTACTTCTACAAGAGGGGCCTGCACATGCAGGAAGGCCAAGTGCCTAGAGCTCACTGCTCAATTACAAAATGGGAAGTCTCACTAACTTACAAAATGGATTATGCAAATCCAATGTCTTGTACTGCTTCAAAATAGCATCTACTATGCCAGATCCAGTACCGGTTTTATCTCTGCTTCATACATAAACCCTTAACCTATAATTCGCAAAATAGGTCTGTCTTATTTCGCCTATCTACTTCCTTACAAAATGTTCTATAATGATCTCATACATATATGAGTCATTTTACAACTTGCCAAGTCGGCTTACAATGATTTTACAATAATTTACAAAATATATTATAAACAAAATTCTTGTCGGCCTGGGTGCCAGTATACTTCCTTTCACTATCGGTGTTCTATGTGGCGGTGTAGAATTTGTTGTTGCTGGTGCCGGTAAATTGTCTTGCCGATGTCATAGGATTGCAAGGTTGCCATCAATGACAAAACCTTCAATCACCTACAATATCTCATTGGAGTGTGCATTTGCCAACAGTGAGTTGGTAAAATATACTCCAAAATGGAATATTTTGATTGGCCGAGATTGAGGCTAGGGTTTTTGGATTATTATTGTTTTTTATTTTCTTTCCCGTGAGGTTTTTTGGGTTGGTTGGCTCTTCTCTGGAATTTTTTCCAGAAAGCTTCTTCCTTGGTTCTGGCTAGAGCTTGGATTGGATTTGGTTTGGCTTGTGGGAGCTCTTCTTCAGCTTCAATCCATTACTTCAAGTTGCAGGTTGGAGTTCTTCACTTTGCATTTTGGTTTTTCAATGGCTTCTTTGTGCATGCATTGTGTCTGCATTGTTTTGGGTTTGGGTTGAAATAATATTTTATTCTATAATTTTATTATTGCTGAAAGGAAATATTTGGGAAGGAAACTTTATGTTATGAGAATTTTTATATAGTTGTTGGGAGATATTTATTTTGGTTTTCCCGTGTATGCATTTCATGGCTCTGTGAGAAATTGTTGTGGAGTTATTTGATTAAATCTTGGTTTATATGTTGGGTTATTTTATTGTGTTTATACCCAAGAATCCCTTGTTTCTGGGTGTTTCTTTTCATATGTTTTTCGAGCCCTTTTGTTAAGTTTGTATTTTATTATTTTACCTGAAAGTTTTCTAAGTTTTTCTGTAAATCTTGTGCAAAAGTGTTGTTTCTGCAAAAGCATTGTTCTGTATTGCATTTGTGCTGCTCTACGTAGCATAAGCGTTGTCACAAAAAGCATAACCGTGAATCTAGAAACATAAGCATTGTTTTAGGATGCATATGCACGATTCTGGAACGCATAAGCATTGTTCCTCTTCACAAAAGCATTGTTATTTTTGGCAGAAGCGCAATCCTGCAGGGCAAAAGCGCTAACTTGTTTGTGTTTTGTATTTTCTTAGTTTTTGTCATTTTTGAGCTATTTTCCCAAATTGGTTTTTGTATGAGAGGCTTTATTTGAGGTTTGTTAATATTTCTCAGTTTTGGGTTTGATCAGTTTTGATGCATTTTGATGACTTTGAGTATATTTGCTTCTCTACACCTTTGTATATATTTTAGACCCTCTTCCATGTGGATAGGCCATGGATGATTGAGATGATTGCTATGTTGTTTTGGACCAGCAAGTGAGTAGGCCTTGTTGTGATGTTATCTTTTACTTGATGGAATCATTTGATGGCTTGATATGCTTTTTTTATTGCTAGCCAAGAGGCTCATTTTACTATATTGATGTTGTTGTAGCCTTGTCTATGTTGTAAGAGTATGTTTGGAAGTTGTTGGTTGCATTGTGTATTATTTTCATGTAATTATGTTGGTAGAGACTCTTGTGATTTATTGTTGGGGCATGTTAGGAGGAGTGGGCTTCCTTGTGATGACCAGGGTCACGAGAGATAGGCTTGCATGGGGTTCCTTGTAAGGATGCATGAAGTCTAGACCACCAGGGCACATTGGAGTTTTCCGAGATTTGTACATAAGTGATAACCTAATAATTGATGGGCTGGGTAGTTAGATTAATTAATAAGATGATAAATTTATTTGTGCCTCATGAATTAGTCCTAGGGAGGATGTTTTAGGATAAGCATGAGCAGGTCATGAAGATGGTAAGCTAATCTCCCTTGGTCTCTCATAGGTTAAGATGGCTCCACATGTCCATCAGGATAGTTCCTTGTGTTATTATGTTATTATGTTATGAGGATGGCATGTGATGACACTCCAATCCTACATGTGTATCCCCTTTATGATTTATGATTATGCTTATTGGATGCATTTATGTCTTGATGAGTTTTACGTCTCTGGGAGTTCATTATTGTTGTATGTGTGAGTTCTTGCTTGAGAGTCCTTGTGTGGTTACTCTCCTTAGTTATAGGTGTTAGCATAAGTTTAGAGTTTGTGTTGGGACCTTGTGTCATCTCCTAGCACAAGGGGTGGTTCCTTTGGTTCCACATGGTCAAGAGGTTGGTTCTTTTAGACATTGGGATGTTCTCTTGGATTCTTCTTGCGTGGATGTGGATTCTTCTTCATGATGTACTATGGATGTACCTTGTAGAAGATTTATGTAATGCATAAGATGGAATGTATGTAATGTAATATATTTGTATATAGTAGATGGAATCTCTTAGTAGAAAGAGATATGCTCATGATGTATTTAATGTACTTATATTTGTAAGATGAATTGTAGTTGGAGATTGGAATTTAGAGATATTATATTTGTACTATTGTAGACATGTGATTTTATGAATCATGGAAATAAAGTGGATTATAGTTGGAATAGAATGGAATTGCATTATGGATTAGTTGTATTATTGCATGGAATGTTTAGAGCCTAGTTAGAATGTTAAATAATCTTGAAGGAGGAATATTTGTAGAATAATAATTGAATATGTTAGAAGATGTTAATTGGATCTAGTAAATAGGAATGATTCACATAGATGCATTTGTAGAAAGGAAATTATTCATATCATGAGGAATAATTAATGTTGTAGATTGCATATCTCATGGATAAAGAATTAGAATATGATGCATTAAAGAAGGTGAAATATACCTATTATGTGTGTAGTATGTTATTGTGGAAATGAATTAAGTAATGATGTTAAAGTACCCTAGAGAAAGATTATTGATGTTGTGTTATTTCCGCTTGCATTAATTGATGAAATGAGAAATTATGTATGTTCATATTGGTTAATTGTTTAATGTATGTAAATAGATGGAGAGGTTATATGTTTCATTAGTTGTTATTAGATGTTAATAAAAAACTTTTTATCTCCATTTGTATATTATTGTTTAGTTTCTTTAGGGTAGTTTGGCAGGCATTACAACTTGGTATCAGAGCCCATGTTCAACACTGGGTACTCTAGTTTCGATTGAGCCCATTGTGCATTTAAGCATTTGGCATGGGGTGGCCCAATGGTTTATCCCTACTATTTACTTTTCCTTGTTATAGTTCCCTTAGATGTTTAGCTTATAGTTTCCTTTTCATTTTCTTAGATAAGATGCATGTTAGGGGTAGAGATCATCATTGTGCGGGCTGCATTGGTACTCATAAGAACCCTTGCCCCAAGGTTTCTGAAGAGTCACACCATGAGGAACAGGAGGAGGAGCAGCCTAGAGATGATCTAATGCCACAGTTGGTGAACATGCTTCGGGAGCTTCTTGGTCGCCTTGGACCGAGATAGGAGGAGAACCAGCAAGAGGGATCTCATCATTCAGAGCATCAAGAGAGAGTGCATTCACGTTCTCCTAGGAGTAGAATGGAGGTAGATCAGGATGTGGTTGTAGCTAGTCACATCAGAGATCTGAATAGGACTCATCCTCCTACCTTTGATGGCTTAGGCAATGGCATGGAAGTAGAGACATGGTTATTGGACTTAGGTAGGTGTTTTTCTATGCATCAATGTAGCAGTAACACCAAGGCGAGATGTGTGATTTTGCATGTTCATGATTTTGCGATGATATGGTGGCACATGGAGGAACAAAACCTGCATTTGGACATAGCGACAATATCATGGGAGTTATTCTTTGAATGGTTTTGTGCTAGATTTCTTTCAGATCATCGGAGGCAGAGGAAGGCCAATGAGTTCCACAATTTGAGACAACAGAGGATGACTATGGAGTAGTATGAGCGCAAATTCTTTGAGCTTAGACAATATGCTCGATATGGAGATGATGAGCCAATGTTGATTTAGCACTTTGTGAGAGGTCTTAATGATCTATTGGTGGAGAGGGTCAGATGCACAGACCTAAGACCTTGGATGCAGTTGTGGAGTTTGAAAGATTAGCAGAGGAGAATCTTTCATTAACATTAGGAGGAGAGACTGGAGGATAGACAGTTAGTGCACCTGTTATAGGATCTATGGTGAGAGGACCACAACAACATTCTTTAGGATATGCTAGGAGCCATCCTTCTTCTTTCTGTAGTGGTCAGCGGTTTAAGAAGAGGTTTTCTCAGGGGCAGAGCTTTGCTCGAGGTGCCAGATTTCAGGTTGATAGGAGTCACAATTGTCAGCGTGACAAGAGACCTCCTCCTTCTCAGCCAGCGCAGAGTTTGCAACCAGCTTCTAGTAGAGGCAGTGTTTAGTAGTCGAGTACAACACTAGGTTGCAGAGTGTTTGTCAGGAGAGATTTCTTCGCATGTGGACAACCGGGTCACATTGTCATTCATTGTCCTCGGCATACTTCTCAGATGTCAGGGTAGTAGAAGCCAACTACTTCTGAGCCTACAGTTGGAGATGCAAGCAGGTCTCATTGTATTTTTGCGGTGGTTGATAACCGTCATGCTAAGCATCAAGCCACCATTGTAGAGACATCAAGTGTGATAGGTGGTATCTCTTGTTCAATGTTTTTTGATTTTGGAGTGTCAAACTCTTTTATTTCTCCTTTTCTAGCAGAGCGATGTAGAATTGCTACAACAAAGCAAGACGATAGGTGGCAAGTAGAGTTAGCTACAAGGTCCAAAGTTGTAGTGGATTCCCTTGTGCTCAATTGTCCTTTAGTCTTAGGAGATTGTCATACTTCTATGGATATTCATGTTAGGTCTTTGGGGTCTTATGATGTGGTTCTTGGTATGGATTGGCTTGGATCTTACCAAGCACAAATAGATTGTAGAGGTAAGAGAGTGCAGTGGAAGGACGATAGTGGGAAGAGTGTGGATATTGTAGGTATTCAGAGACCTATCTCTCTTCGCATGATTTCTGCTATGCAGATGAAGAGGTGTGTGCGTAAGGGTTGCCAGTTATTTGGGGTTAGAGTGAAGGATGTGGATGAGGGAGTTAGCTTGGAGGATTCATTGTAGCAACATCCCATTCTTCAGGAGTTTGCAGATGTTTTTCCTAGTGAGATTCCAGGTATGCCCCCTCGGCAAGATATATATTTCAGGATTGATTTGGTTCTAGTAGCTGAGCCTGTCTCTAAAGCTCCCTATCGGATGACCACGTAGGAGTTGAATGAGTTGAGGGTTCAGTTGGAGGAGTTGTTGGCGAAGGGGTTTATTCATCCTAGTGTGTCCCCTTGGGGTGCATGTGTGTTATTTGTGAAGAAGAAGGACGGATCTCTTTGATTATGTATTGTTTACAAACAACTTAATAAGGTGACAGTGAAGAACCGATATCCCTTGCCTCAGATAGATGATTTATTTGACCAGATTAAGGATGCCAAAATCTTCTCTAAGATTGACCTTAATTTCGAGTATCACCAGTTGAGGATTCAGGAGGTGAACATTTATCACATAGCTTTTCGCACTAGATATGGTCATTATGAGTTCACAGTGGTACCTTTTGGTCTCACGAATGCACCATCAGTTTTCATGAGCTTGATGAGTGGTGTATTCAAGTTGTATTTGGACAGATTTGTATTAGTATTTCTGGATGATATTTTGATTTATTCGAGATCAATTGAGAAGCATGAGGATCATGTGAGGCAGGTTTTACAGTGTCTTAGGGAGAATCAGCTATACATCAATTTAGCAAAGTGTGAGTTCTTCCCGATAGAGGTGAGGTATCTTGGTCATGTGATTTCTAGAAAGGGTACCATAGTTGATCCCTAAGATTCAGGTGAATGTCCATTGGCCAACACCCTCTAATGTGGGAGAGGTGTGTAGTTTCATGGGGTTTGCAGGATATTATCACAGATATGTTCAAGATTTCTCCAAGATAGCTCATCCTATCACTTCTCTTCAGAGAAAAGGAAAGAAGTTTTTTTGGACATAGCAGTGTGAGATAGCATTTCAAATCCTTAAGGAGCGTTTGACCAGTGCACCTATTTTAGCAGTGCCAGATCCTTTGGGGAATTTTGTGGTGTGCACAGATGCTTCTTTGGAGGGTCTAGGAGTAGTGTTGATGCAAGATGGTCATGTGATTGCATATGAGTCACGTAAACTTAAGAATCATGAGCAGAATTATCCCACCCATGATCTTGTGTTAGCGGTAGTGGTTCGTGCTTTGGTTAGATGGAGGCACTTCCTTCTTGGAAATAGATTCGAGTTACATAGTGATCATCGTAGCTTGCAATATATCTTCACGCAGCCAAATTTGAATGCTAGGCAAAGGCGTTGGATGGAGTTCTTATGTGAGTACGAATTTAAGGTGAGATATATTCAGGGTACGAAGAATGTGGTAGCTGATGCATTGAGTAGCAGGAGGCATGAGATTTCAACAATGTCTCTTAGTGTGGATTGGAGGAGCCATATTCTTAGTGCCCTTCCTTTTGATGTATGGTATCAGGAGATTATTGCAGAGGTTGCTACAAGTAGAGCTCTTGAGGGAAGATATACAGGTTACTCAGTAGAATCAGATGGACTTCTTAGGATTTGGGACGTATTTATGTTCCACCATCAGACGGTCTTCAAAATTTGATCGTGTCAGAGGCACATCTTGCACCTTACTTGACACATCAAGGTGTCAAGAAGATGTACATGGATTTGAGACAGATATATCATTGGTCTGGTATGAGGAGAGATATTGCAGATTTTGTGGCATGTTGTCTAGAGTGTCAGCGCGTGAAGGCAAAGCATCCCGCAGGATTATTACAGTCACATTTGGTTCCAGGATGGAAATGGGATATTATATCTATGGATTTTATAGTTGGATTGCCCATGTCTTAACCCCGTCATGATGATATTAAGGTCACTATAAACAGATTGACCAAAGTAGCACACTTTTCCATGATCAGGTCTTCGTATACAACAACGACAGTAGCTTGGGTTTTCTTGGAGGGAGTTGTGAGGTTGCATGGTATTCCTCGGCGAATCATATCAGATCAGGATCCAATGTTCACATCATTATTTTGGATAACTCTTCAACATGATTTGGGTACGCAGTTGAACTTTAGTTCATCTTATCACCCCGAGATATATGGATAGATAGAAACGGTGAACCAGGTTTTGGAGTAAATTTTGAGGATGTACGTGATGGATCAACAGTCTCGTTGGGAGGATTGTCTCTATTTGGTTGAGTTTGCGTACAATAATGGTTACCATAGCTCTATTGGTATGTCTCCTTATCAGGCATTATATGATAGACCATGTCGCACGCCCTTGAGTTGGGACTGTTTAGAGGAAAGAGTGTGTATTAGATTAGAGATGTTGCAAGATATGGAGGAGTAGGTGGCTCGCATTAGAGAGCATTTTTTAGCCGCTCAAGATATTCAGAATAAATATGTGGATGCTCATCAAGTCGACAGACAATTTTGTGTTGGTGATAGGGCATTTCTGAGAGTTTGCTCGTGAAAGAGTCTGATCCGTTACGGAAAAGTCTCTAAGTTGGCGCCTCGATTTGTTGGACCTTTCAAGATTTTGGAGCGGATCGGTCCTGTGGCTTATCACCTTGCCTTTCCGCCTAGCTTGTCCCACATCTATGATGTCTTTCATGTTTCAGTTTTAAGGTTATATCATCCTGATATTTCACATGTGTTGGATTGGAATGCTTTACAGGTCGAGGACAGACAACTTTCTATGGAACCCAGGTGCATTCTTCAGCACAAAGAGATGTCCCTCATAAGTTGGAGCGTAGAGCAGGTAAGGTTCCATTGGGATCCGATTGATGATTCTTCAACTACATGGGAGAATGTAGTGCGGATGAGAGATCTATATTTGTTCTCAAGCTTCTAGGAGTAAGCCTAGGCAAAGGGGGGGAGTATGTAGTGTCCACCCTTGATTTGACTTATTTTGACTAGAGTTGACTTTTATATTATGATTGATAGACTTATCTAGACTATATTTTGATGATTTGAATGATGATTACTCATGTGCTTCAATAACTTATGATGGATGTTAGACACTATTGGACATATGTTATTTTGATTATCTATATGAATGTAGGTACTATCATGATTGATCAAGTGACTTGATGATATATGTACTCGATGGATTTTATATGCTCACTATGTGATGGATTATTGATAGATTATATTTATCATGGTTTTGATGATGATTATGATTACGCTAACCCTACTTCCTGATTACATATGATGAGATGTGTTTGACTATTGTTTGATTGTCTTCATGATAGAGACAATTCCACATCACTCATTGCAAGTGGGATGTGTCGTTGCGATTCTTTATCACTTGCTTGTTCTATATATGTATATGTATATGTGGTATTGTCAATTTATGGTTGCAGGATTTTGTAGGTACCAGACATCGACTCCACCTGGCTTCACAGGTCTAAGTGTATCTTTAGTTCCAATGGATTATGTGGTTCAGAGATGGCATGAGTTCCCCTCACATACTCTAGGTCTAAGTTGTTCACCGTGAGTAGTCAACGTCTTGGCATAATTCACCATGTCAGTTAGTAAGCTTGGTTCCTTGGTATTGTGAGTTCGGTTTATGTCAGTTGATTTACTTGTTTATGTTAGAGTAATTATGTGGCTCTTGATGTGTAGTTTTATATTTGGTAATGTTTACTTTAATGTATTTAATTTATAAGTTTTGAATATTTAATTATTTGATATTTATATTTATTTGATAATTAACATTTATTGATTTTTTTATTATTTAATATTTGATAAGCTTTATTATTGTTTAATATTTATTAAATATTTGTGATTTAATCTTTAATGGTATTTGATTATTTAATTATTTATTTGACCTTCTATTGTTTGATATTTATTTGATATCTTATATTTATTTGGCTCTTTAATTTATTTTATTAGCTTTTGGTTTATTTGATTTTAATCCCTATTTGGATTATTTATTTACAGCTTATATTTATTTAATAGTTTGACTTTTATTCGTTAGTGGGGTGTATGAACATATTAAATTAAATAAAGAAATAAAACAATCCCACTTAGTTGGATAAATATATTTTATTTACTTTACCTACCCTTCACTCTCATTGGTTAAATTCAAAATGGGTGAATAAATTATATTATATGGTGGGTTGGTAATATATGCTCCAAAATGGAATATTTTTATTGGCCGAGATTGAGGCTAGGGTTTTTGGATTATTGTTGTTTTTTATTTTCTTTCCCGTGAGGTTTTTCGGGTTGGTTGGCTCTTCTCTGGATATTTTTCCAGCAAGCTTCGTACTTGGTTCTGGTTTTCTTCTCTCTTGGTTTTGGCTGGAGCTTGGATTGGATTTGGTTTGGCTTGTGGGAGCTCTTCTTTAGCTTCAATCCATTACTTCAAGTTGCAGGTTGGAGTTCTTCACTTTGCATTTTGGTTTTTCAATGGCTTCTCTGTGTATGCATTGTTTTGGGTTTGGGTTGAAATAATATTTTATTCTATAGTTTTATTATTGCTGAAAGGCAATATTTGGGAAGGAAACTTTATGTTATGAGAATTTTTATATAGTTGTTGGGAGATATTTATTTTGGTTTTCTTGTGTATGCATTTCACGGCTTTGTGAGAAATTATTGTGAAGTTATTTGATTAAATCTTGGTTTATAGGTTGAGTTATTTTATTGTGTTTATACCAAAGAATTCCTTGTTTCTGGGCCTTTCTTTTCATATGTTTTTTGAGCCCGTTCGTTTAGTCTATATTTTATTATTTTACCTAAAAGTTTTATGAGTTTTTCCATAAATCTTGTGCAAAAGCGTTGTTTCTGTAAAAGCATTGTTTTGTATTGCATTTTCACTGTTCTATGTTGCATTTGTGTTGCTCTGCGCAACATAAGCACTGTCATATAAAGAATAAGCGTGAATCTGGAAACATAAACGCTGATTTAGGATGCATATGCGCGATTCTAGATTGCATAAGAATTGTTTTTCTTGACAAAAGCATTGTTCTTTTTGGCTGAAGCATTGTTCTGTGGGGCAAAAGCGCTAACCTACTTGTATTTTGTATTTTCTCAGTTTTTGTCATTTTTGAGGTATTTTCCCAAATTCATTTTTGCACCAGAGGCTTTAATTGAGGTCTGTTAATATTTCTCAGTTTTGTGTTTGATCAGTTTTGATGCATTTTGATGACTTTTAGTATATTTGCTTCTCTACACCTTTGTATATATTTTAGACTCTCTTCCATGTGGATAGGCCATGGATGATTGAGATGATTGCTCTGTTGTTTTGGACCAGCAAGTGAGTAGGCCTTGCTATGATGTTATCTTTTACTTAATGGCAACATTTGGTGGCTTGATATGCTTTTGTTTATTGCTAGCCAAGAGGCTCATTTTGTTATATTGATGTTGTTGTAGCCTTGTTTATGTTGTAAGAGTATGTGTGGAAGTTGTTGGTTGCATTGTGTATTATTTTCATTTAATTATGTTGGTAGAGCCTCTTGTGATTTATTGTTGGACCATGTTAGGAGGAGTGGGCTTCCTTGTGATGACCGGGGTCACGAGAGATAGGCTTGCATGAGGTTCCTCGTAAGGATGCATGAAGTCTAGACCACCAGGGCACATTGGGGTTTTCCATGATTTCTAAATAAGTGATAACCTAATAATTGATGGGTTGGGTAGTTAGATTAATTAATAAGATGATAAATTGATTTGTGCCTCATGACTTAGTTCTAGGGAGGATGTTTTAGGATAAGCATGAGTAGGTCGTGAAGACGGTAAGCTAATCTCCCTTGGTCTCTCATAGGTTAAGATGGCTCCACATGTACATTAGGCTAGTGCCTTGTGTTATTATGTTATTATGTTATGAGGATGGAATGTGATGACACTCCACTCCTACATGTGTTTCCCCTTTATGATTTATGATTATGCTTATTGGATGCATTTATGTCTTGATGAGTTTTATGCCTTTGGGAGTTCATTATTGTTGTATGTGTGAGTTCTTTCTTGAGAGTCCTTGTGTGGTTAGTCTCCTTGGTTATAGGTGTCAGCCTAGGTTTAGAGTGTGTGTTGGGACCTTGTGTCATCTCCTAGCATGGGGGGTGGTTCCTTTGGTTCCACATGGTCGAGAGGTTCATGCTTTTAGCCATTGGGATGTTCTCTTGGTTTCCTCTTCTGTGGATGTGGATTCTTCTTCATGATGTACTATGGATGTACCTTATAGCATATTTATGTAATGGATAAGATGGAATGTATGTAATATAATTTTTTTGTGTATAGTAGATGGAATATTTTAGTAGAAAGAGCTATGCTCGTAATGTATTTAATGGACTTATACTTATAAGATGAATTGTAGTTGGAGATTGGAATTTAGAGATATTATATTTGTACTATTGTAGAGATGTGATTTTATGAGTCATGGAAATAAAGTGGATTATAGTTGGAATATAATCGAATTGCATTATGGATCAGTTGTATTATTGCATGTAATGTTTAGAGGCTAGTTAAAATGTTAAATAATCTTGAGGGAGGAATATTTATAGATTAATTAGTTAATATGTTAGAAGATGTTAATTGGATCTAGTAAATAGGAATGATTCACATAGATGCATTGGTAGAAAGGAAATTATGCATATCACGAGGAATAAGAATGTTGTAGGTTGCATATCTCATGGATAAAGAATTAGAATATGATGCATTAATGAAGGTGAAATATACCTATCATGTGTGTAGTATGTTATTGTGGAAATGAATAAAGTAATTATGTTAAAGTACCCTAGAGAAAGATTATTGATGTTGTGTTATTTCTTCTTGCATTAATTGATGAAATGAGCAATGATGTATGTTCATATTGGTTAATTGTTTAATGCATGTAAATAGATGGAGAGGTTATATGTTGCATTAGTTGTTATTAGATGTTAATAAATTATTTCGTTATCTCCATTTGTATATTATTGTTTTGTTTCTTTAGGGTATTTTGGCAAGCATTACAAGTGGGCTTCCTTGTGATGACCGGGGTCATGAGAGATAGGCTTGCATGAGGTTCCTTGTAAGGATGCATGAAGTCTAGACCACCAGGGCACATTGGAGTTTTTTGTGATTCGTAAATAAGTGATAACCTAATAATTGATGGGTTGGGTAGTTAGATTAATTAATAAGATGATAAATTGATTTGTGCCTCATGACTTAGTCCTAGGGAGGATGTTTTAGGATAAGCATGAGAAGGTCGTGAAGATGGTAAGCTAATCTCCCTTAGTCTCTCATAGGTTGAGATGGCTCCACATGTCCATCAGGTTAGTGCCTTGTGTTATTATGTTATTATGTTATGAAGATACCATGTGATGACACTCCACTCCTACATGTATTTTTTCCTTATGATTTATGATTATTCTTATTGGATGCATTTATGTCTTGATGAGTTTTATGCCTCTAGGAGTTAATTCTTGTTGTATTGTGTGGGTTCTTGCTTGAGAGTCCTTGTATGGTTAGTTTCCTTGGTTATAGGTTCCAGCTTAGGTTTAGAGTATGTGTTGGGACCTTGTGTCATCTCCTAGCACGGGGGGTGGTTCCTTTGGTTCCACATGGTCGGGAGGTTGGTGCTTTTTAGCCATCGGGATGTTCTCTTGGATTCTTCTTGTGTGGATGTGGATTCTTCTTCATGATGTACTATGGATGTACCTTATAGCATATTTATGTAATGGATAAGATAGAATTCATGTAATGTAACATTCTTGTATATAGTATATGGATTCTTGTAGTAGAAAGAGATATGCTCATGATGTATTTAATGTACTCGTATTTGTAAGATGAATTGTAGTTGGAAATTGGAATTTAGGGATATTGTATTTGTACTATTGTAGAGATGTGATTTTATGAATCATGGAAATAAAGTGGATTATGTTTGGAATAGAATGGAATTTCATTATGGATTAGTTGTATTATTTCATGGAATGTTTATAGGTCAGTTAGAACGTTAAATAATCTTGAAGAGGTTAATTGGATCCACTAGCATCATCTCGCCCAACACCCCTTCTAGGTAAAGACCGATACGTCTTTCCAGAGTAGAGACAGAGGTCATTGTAAATAGGAATGATTCACATAGATGCATTGGTAGAAAGGAAATTATGCATATCACAAGGAATAAGAAATGTTGTAGGTTGCATATCTCATGGATAAAGAATTATAATATGATGCATTAATGAAGGTGAAATATACCTATCATGTGTGTAGTATGTTATTGTGGAAATGAATTAATTAGTGATGTTAAAGTACCCTATAGAAAGATTATTGATGTTGTGTTATTTCGGCTTGTGTTAATTGATGAAATGAGAAATGATGTATGTTCATATTGGTTAATTTTTTAATGTATGTAAATAGATGGAGATGTTATATGTTGCATTAGTTGTTAATAGATGTTAATAAAAAAAAATTATCTCCATTTGTATATTATCATTTAGTTTCTTTAGGGTTATTTGGCGGGCATTACATTATAACACCTCTATTCTTGTCTCTTATAATTTGATTCTTAGAAAGATTTTTCTGCATATACCTTGGGGTTTTTGATGTAGTTTCCTGAGCAACCTGAGTTTCTTTTTGCTTATCTTCATCTCTATTATTCTCTTCTTCTCTACTTCCAAACTCATCTTTGTATACTAAATTCTTTCGAAATGTTTTCATCAACCTTCCCATTTGCACTTTCAACGATTTTACTCAACCTCTTGTTATAACATTTGTAAGCCTTCTTCTTTGTAGAATAACTCATAAATATACCTTCATCAACTCTTTTATCAAACTTTCCAAGATTCCCTTTATATCTCCGAATATAGCATTTACTTCCCAAAACTTTGAAATACTTCATAGATGGAATCCTTCCATGTCATAACTCATATGATGTCTTCCCATATTTCTTCTTGAATAGAACTCTATTGAGGGTATACACATAGTGTGTATTGCTTCTCTCTAGTAAACTTCTGGTAGATTTTCTTCTTTGATCATAGTTCTTGTTGCCTCTTGAATAGTCCTATCCATTCTTTCCACAACACCATTCTATTGAGGTTTCCTAGGAGTAGATAAATGTCTTCTAATTCCACATTTCTCATAGAAAGTATCAAATTCATTAGAAATAAGCTCACCTCCTTTGTCAAATCTCAAGCATTTAATCCTTCTATCAACTACATTCTCAACTCTAGCTTTGAATATCATATTTTTTTCTAATTTCTTTGATTTTTCTCTTATAAATGCAACCCAAGTCATTCTAGAGTGATCATAAATTAAGAGCATGAAATACCTCTCACCTTGTATAATCCTTTTTATAGTCAGGCTGCATAGGTCTGTGTGTACCAAATCCAATAATCTAGTAGAATATTGTTTCTTTCCTCTAAATGTTCCTTTTGTTTGCTTTCCCACCAAACATTCTTTGTAAATATTGTTATCTGGTTTATTTAGTCTTGGTAAATCTTTCACCGCTCTTGTCATACTAATATTCACCAAATTATCAAATTTGATGTGACACATCCTCCTATGGCATAGCCATTTTTCACTGATTTGAGATAATAGACAATGTCCAGTAGCAGTTTCCAATTGATGTATGTTTCCACTTGTCATTTTCCTTGCAATAATAATAGTTTCAGATCTCACATCCACCATCCTGAAAAACAACATTGTAACCATTTTCACATCTTCCCAATGCTCAAGAGACTATGATGTAATCATTTCACACAGTAAACATTGTCATTCTTATTCTTTCCATCAAAAGTAATAGAACCAATTCCAACAATCTGAGCAATCTAATCATCCCCGAATATAACAAAACCACCATCATACTTTTCAAGTTTTACAAACTTACTTTTGTCACCGGTCATATGATTTGAACATCCACTATCAATCAACCATTCATTTATATATATTCCAACAAGTAATGCTAAAGCAAGAATTTCTACAATCTTAGAATTATTACTAGGTTTAGGTCCATCTTTTTCTACCAAGAATAAATAGTCAGCATATTAATGATCTGACTCATCTTCTAAAATGCTAGCATCATCTCTAACATAGTAGGCTTTCTTATTGAAATTTCCCTTTTTTTCGTTAAACTTTTGTTTTGATCCTCTCTCTGAATGTCTAGATGCATAATGACCAAATTTTCCACACTTAAACATTTAAGCGGTAATATACCTTTATACTTGTTGGTTCCTCTCTTTATCTTTCTCACAAATCTCACTTTCATTTCATCCAGTCTCCCATCATCATAATCTTAATCCACAACCTTTGATGCTTTAAATGCTATCTCAGTTTTTGCTTTGTCTTTACCAAAATTCATCATCTCAAATTTTGTTAATGTGCCATACAATTGTTCTCTGGCTAACTTTGACGAATAATAAGTTTCCTCAATAGTTAAAATCTTATCACTGCAACATTCTGGTAAGGTCCTCATAATCTTTTCTACCACATCCTTGTCATCCAAAGTGTTGCGAAGATCTCTAATCTCATTCACTGCACTGTCAAATTTTTGAAAATAACTTGTTATATCTTCACCTTCTTCTATTCTCAAGTTCTCATATCTCCCTTTAGCAATCTACATCTTAGCTAGCTTAAATCTATCATTACCTTCATAGATATTAGACTTCAATCTTTCCCAAACTTCATAAGTAGTATCTAATGCAACAACCTTTGCCAATTTAGTTTTAGACAAGGCACTAAAGATAGAATACCTTGCTCTCTCATTTTATTCATAGGCTTCAATCTCATCCGGTGTAGTAGGTTTATTTGTTGACTACACATACTTGGTCTCCACAGCTTTTAAAGTCTTGTAACTCAGAGAAATCAAATATCCTCTCATCTTCACTCTCTAAAAGATATAGTTGGATCCTTCAAAAGTAGGAATAGCCAATTTTTGTGCCATCGGAAGCCCTCAAGCAATTAGTCTCACTTTTTAGGAACCAATGCTCTGATACCAATTGTTGAATATCCCAGATAACTCAGAAGGGGTTGAATCAGTTGTTAATTAAAAATATTTTACTTTTCCCATAGAAAAAAATCTGGTAAACTAAACTCAGATAATTTAACCATAAGCAGATATTAACATGAGACATCACACACATGAAACACTAGATATGATGTGGAAAACTTGAGAAGGAAAAACCATGGAGAATTCTAGTTCTCAATATGAAAATACCTGTTAGGGTGACACTGCTTAACATGATTTTTACAAAGCTGGCTCATTGCAGGTGGGCTCACTGCCCCACTAAAACTGCCTGAAAAAAAAGGAGAGCTCACAACCTAAAAGAAGAAACAGTCCACCACCAAGGCACAACTACCACACAACTGTAATGCCGAAAGAAACCTTAGGCTCACTGACACAGGTACCAAACAATGTCAACTCACAACCGTACTGATCAACCACTTCACATTAACAAGGATAGATCTTCCTTTTTCAATCAACTTCCTGCTATATATTCTTCATTATAAGCATCCTTTATTTATACTAAACTTTGAAATAGAATTTACCAAGACAACCAAACAGATAATAAAACATAGTTCAAAATAGGTCTTCACTAAACATTCCCGTGATGGAGAGGAATGAGAAGTGGACCATAATACAACATATTACTAATCAAATGAACACGTTGTCAAAATGCCACAATCACTAGAACAAATTATAGAGCATTCATGATCAATCCGACCCAGAATGAACATATGTGAACAACCACAACTCCAGAGCACACCATCATGTTCCAAATTAGAATAGAAAAGATAAATATACATGAATAAAATAAATCTGAAATTTATCCATAACTGAAAATGTGGAGAAACGCGAAGCTCTACAAACTCTACCAAAAAACTGTTGAACACAAGATGCCACTGAGAGGGGGGTGAATCAGTGTTTTCCAAACTTTTCCCTTTTCTATCCTATGTGTGTATACCAGTTAACAAATCTAACATAAATCAAACATACCAGTTAGACACAAATGCAACCACACATAAAAGGGAAATCACATAACACTAGATGTACGAGGAAAAACCAAGATGGGAAAAAACCTTGGTGAGAAATGTTGTTGGAGACTACTATTCCAATCCAGCTTCACAATGAAACACTCAGTTACAACATTTAGAACACCAACCCAAGGAGTACCAATCCTTCTTTAGGGCACCAACCCAAGGAGCACCAACCCTAATTTTAGGGCACCAACCCCTACACCAAGCTCCAACTCAATGATTACAAAATCACATATCAAATATAAAAGTAATATCCTTGTTACAAAATAACTTTGTAACTCTCACATGTCTCTCCATTGGTTCACCTCTATCTCAATTCTCTGTCGGTTCTCTGCTCACCTTCTCACTACTGCAACCTTATCTCCTCCTGCAACTCACTCTCTGTTGCAACCTTACTGGTTCAGTTTTTTCTTCTTCTTTTCCAATACTCTTCTCTCTACTCACTATTCTCCAATCACTACCGACTCTCAACTTGTTGGTTGCTTCACTTGTTGATTTAACCCCTGCACTAATCTTCTTTGTTTCTTCTCTACAGGATCACTCTTCTCTGATTCCTTTGTCAACTCACTACTCACAAGTTCACACCACTATCAAACTCAATGACAATTATTTGGTTTCTTCACCCTCACCGGTTACACTCTTCTAACTGGTTCACTCTTGATCACTTAGTCATGGTGATCTTCAATGAATTCATGGACTGGTTGGCTCTCTACTATTTTTTCACTCTCTATCCTTCATCACCCAACATGCAACATCATCCATCCTCTTCAGTCATGAGTTGACATACTTATAGTTGATTTTTCCCGCCATGAACGACATTCAAACTTCTAGTGTGCTAGAGTTCCTTCATCGACCCTGAGGAAGACCAAATCCAATCAAATCTCCATCCAGAGATCGACCACCTGCAACTGATCAATTAGACTCCAATCCTGTTGCATTCAAAACATGTTTGTCCTATTTGGAAAACATGAAACCTCCTTCGGTCTACACTTTTCAAACACCTATGAAGCGATCACATAGATAGCTTCACCTACCCTGATCAACACCTGGACACTCGACCTTAATCATGAAGTCATCAATTAAGATCACTTTCCTCTGATCAGTCTCAAGCTACACCCTTCTGCTCTCGACCCATGAAACATGCTATCAACATTAATGTTGACTAGTAACCACCTACCTCACCGACAACACTTCACCGACCATAATATTCATGACACCTATCTCCTACGTGTCATCATAGTCGGCATCCACCTCTGCTAAGTCTTCTATCTCGATCCAGACAAGATCACTGACCAACCACACAACCGAGTTCATCTACCGGTTCACAAACCTGGGTGGTTATACCCTAATCGATCTGCCTTCAACTTTGCACTTTGCTTCTTTTCCAATGGAACACCTAAACCGTTCAGCACACTTGCCAACCTACCTCATGCACATCTTCAACAGATGGGAGCCTTTCACTTCTACACCTTGTCAGCTTTACCGGTGGACATACTTATCGATAACCATGTCGATGACACCATGTCATCAACCTTCAACAATTTCCATCTATTTGCATCTGTGGCAACACCTTTCTCCATCTTCAATCCGGTGGCACTCTTTGTCTACAATTGCTCAGCCTTGTCTTCTTCATCATTTGACCGGTTCTCCCATAAACTGGTTTGTCAAAGTGACAAACATATCCTTTCTTCTATGTACCGACAATGTATCATGTCTACCCTTGCAGATCCGATGCACATCTCCAATTTTATGTACCTAAGGAAACTTAGTATTTCACCGATTGATCCATTGTGAGCCTTCAATCACCTGCTTTCTACTCATCTATCTTATCTTGGAGGACTGTGATGCATTCCATGCATAATAGGGGATAAGCTCCACTTACGAGTGGGAGTGGATCCTTGACATCTGCATTTAGAATGCACCAATATGGCTTCCCTATTTGAGCAGGCACATCTTTAAACAAGCACAAATGATCTGGTTGGGCACACTCTCTGTGAGTCTTCTCATCATCCTGTGATATCTTCTTCAATTGGTGACTTCATCTTTATCTAATGGGAGTCCTATTGTTTCACATCCAATTATCCAACAACATACCAGTTGGCACTTCTGCATAAGCTCACCCTGCTTGCACACTCGCCAGTTGGAAACAATGCACTTCCAACATACCACTTACTGGTTGTTATACCATAGCAGTCTCCTATCCATAACTTCAACACAAGTCAACACTGACTTGTGTACCGGTGACTCCAATGGCCATTATGATAGATGACATTCTCTTCCTTAACAGTGACCTGCCATGCAAGTTGACATTAATGACACCATTTCTAGTATACATCAATGACAACCCTTCTCATCAGTCTCCCATACTAGTTTCCATCTTATACCGGTTGACATCAATAACAACACAATGCCAACAAAAACATCATCATCACTACATATACTTCCAAATCATAACTTTCAAACCACAAAAACACAAGAATAATGTCTCAAGGCAATATCCAATGACATACCAACACATCAGCAACATATCAAAAATGTGGAGCAAAACCAAACAATGAAACACAAAATCACTACGTTGACATCAATGACAACCATACTAACACATCAAACATCTTCACATTTGCAACAAACCATGCCTCAACAACATCACCACCCTCTGATCCATCATATTGAGGGGGTTTAACCTTTTTCATATCGTCAAAGATGACACCTACTATTTGTTTATCCTTGTATGTTGGGTATGGGATTGAGTACCTTTATACTCACTCTGATGAGTGTGCTCTTGTTCAGATTGTTTGTCTCTAAATTAAGACTTGTGTTCCTCATTTTTATTTTCAGAGTGACCCCCTCCCTCTGATCCAAAACTCAAAGCCTATTTTGGGTGTCTTGCATCGTGAGAATGAGTTTATCTAGATTGGCTACTAGAGTCTCTGGTGGTCCAGATTCTCCTCTACCCTCTTGCATATGATATATCTTAATATTAATTTTAATGACATGTGGATTTAAACATTCATTTAGTCTCAATATTATCTATTTAAATGTAATTGAAACAAAGGTAACACACTAAAAAATTGATATTTTATTATTATTCACTGCAAAATTTCTTTTTACATTATTTACATAATCAAGGCTCTATTTTAAGAACTATTATCAAATTTAGTTATGGGCTCTTCCTGCCCTTCAAATTTAGAAAATGGAACTAATCAGAAACCTGGATTGGGTACACGAGTTTCCTTTGAGTCAACAGACTCATTTTTGTTAAAAATTGGGTTTGCTAGTTTATTTTTAGTTTTAGGCGCTTTGTTGGCCAGGATAGTTGCTCTTACTACTTCTCTTCTTCAATTTGTCTAGGGTTTTCTCTCTCTTTTCAATCTTTTTATTGCATCAACAAGAGTTTTGTTGTCGGAGGCTGGAGAGAAACATGATTAGTCATGTTTCAGAGTTGTTAGTCTCCAAAGCTGAGAGTATACTAGATCTCCATCTCTCTTACATTTTGCGGTTCTAATCCACATCTTAACAAAAACCAAAATGCTTCATTTTAGTTTTAATATCCTAAATTTTTTGTGGTGGCAAGCCATAGGTTCATGTTACAAGTGTGGTTGTCCTTGTACCAAAAGATGGGCATGTTGATACCTGATACAACCACTAGACTTATAGAATCCACAAGAGGTGGTTAAGCCATGTCACAAACCTGAGCGTTGCGCTGCACAATACAAGGAGACCAAGGGCACACACCTTACAACAATCCCCCCCAATACAAGCGAGGGGTTTGAACCTATGACCAAACTCTAATACCACTTGTTACAAGTGTGGTTGTTGTTGCACCAAAATATCAACCTGTTAATGCCTGATACAACCACTAGACTTATAGAATCCATTGGAGGCGGTTAAGCCATGTCATAAACCCGAGCACTGCACTGCACAACACAAGGAGACCAAGGGTGCACACCTTGCAATAGTTTAGTGTCAAACCTAGTGCTTTGATACCATATGAAACATGCTACATCTAGCTAATAAACAATATACAATAATATTAAATATTGAATTGAAAATAATATCCATGAAAATCTTGTTAACATTTCTTTTTGAAACCGAAAGAAGAAAATACATTAGAAACGATGTAAATAATTGCATAAGCATAATTTCATAAATGTAACAATGTACAACATAATCAAGTATTCAAGAAAGGTTTAGTGTTCACAACTTTTCCTAATTCTCATTTTGAAATTTAATTATCTTTACATTGTTGGAGAGGGAAAGTATCATTAGGGCACTTTTTCACCTAACCACAAGATTACTAGTACTTCATGTCATATCCAACTAAAAGGGCCTGAGCCTTCGTAGGAAAGTAAGAGAAGTTGAATTTAATGCCATATGAGACTAGTTCTTAACCCTACACAATCCCTAGTTGATCACACACCATAGGCTACTCCTAACTAGCATAATCTCTGACTGGGTTGTATAACTAGATCAAAATAATTGACAGACTCCTACAGTTTGTAGAATCACCTTGGCCAAAGTATTTAAGAATTGCAACACGCCAATGCATGTAGTCATTGTTCATTCACCCTACTCGACAAGATTTGAACCTATGGATGTTTTTCAAGCCATTATGCCTATCTCATGTGCTAATTGCATTCTGACTCTAGGATGATTACCGGCTGACATTTAAGTTTTGACTCAAGTTTCACATGTCGGTCTTACAAACTCGTGGTAATGTTATCTCTTATGGAATAACCTTCTATTTAACAATTTCTTAGGTTATTAAATTCCTTAGTTCATACTAGTGCTCTTGAGTTAGCAATCTTCTCACCCATGAGTACTAGCATGAAATCCTTTGTTTTAAAGAAATATAGAATTCACTATCTTTCAATCTTATGCAACATTCTCCTTTTCAAAATTTATCAATCTAAATTGCAGAGGTTATAATAACTCACATCTTGCAGTGGTCTCATTTCCATTAGCTCAAGAATTATGGCCAGTAATTGGTCCTTATATATGATGTTAAATTTGAATTTTAAACCAAATTAATCCTTTCTTGCTATTAAATTTATCACCCCAAATTTTATCTTTCACTAGTATTGTTTGGGTTCCTAAGTTTCATTACAATTTATGTTTCACTAGTATTGTTTGGGTTCCTAAGTTTTATTACAATTTATGTTTCACTAGTCATAGTTTTTAGACTTTTTCATTTATCCAAAAAGTTCTCGTTCTAAGGTGGTTCAATATTCTCTTATAGTATTCTCGGTATTGTTCAAAGAGAACAGTGGTAACACTTACCCTTAAACTCATATAAGTTTTCAATATACAAAGTTACATTTGACTATTCAAGCAAGTCCAATTAAAATGCTAGAAGACTATAAGCATTTGTCATTCTTTAAAGCACAATTCTTCTCTTACAATTTGTAACCAACAGATATGTAAGCTTTTGAATGTAAGGAAGACAACATTTTCCATTTCCCTTCTTAATTGTTATACTTTTTGCTCAAAAACTACACAAAGCTTAGAAAGAATAAGAACAAGTACATGACCTGGTTATTCAGTAGCTTGGGCAAAATGAAAGAGTCCTTCCTCTTGTATTGATGAACTATGCTCAACTGGCTTTGGTTATGCCTAGTCCATGCTTGTATGAAACTATTGAAGCATACGCTTCCAAATATGATGGTAATTCAAAACACAGTTCTTTTTCAAAGAAACTTAATCCAAATAATGTTTGAAGGGTGGTGATATAAGATATATTTTACAAAGAATGTGTAATAATATGCTTCTCATCGGCTAAGAGCTAATGGCTCTCTTTATACCTAATCCAACTTAATCCAAAGTTTTGTGGTATTATAATATACAAGCTTTCAATGTCAATAACATACCATTACTAACATAAGTTAATGTCTCTTCAAGTCGAGACATGATTATAATGCCATACACATATTTAGGTGTGCTACTTATATATATTTATAAGGTTATATATTTATAGGTGCATATATGTATGATAAGTGTTATATTGTCTACACACATATATAATATATATATATATATATATATATATATGTATACTATATTCTTGTATTACTCACACATATAAAACAAGAAAGAAAAGGTTGTTGACAAACCACTTCAACAAGGCTTAGCAACACATAGGCAGTTAACAAAGTACATTGCATCATTAGAGAGATTCAAAGTATTTCTAAGATTGATGTGGGATCCCGGTATCTTAAAAAAGACTCAACTAAGTGGATAATAAATTCTCCAACTTAATTTGAAGGAAAACAAAAATGATTCGAGGGGGCATATATGATAAATTGATAACCGACTTCTTTTCCCAATCATCAATCTAGAAGTAGCTATTCTCCACACAAAATAGCATGCAACAACTATGTACACATGACTTGAATTTTGTTGAATGATAAATTAATACTAAAAAAAATATAAAATGTAATAAAATGAGTAATTTTTTTTAATTTTAACTAAGTAATAAATCACAATACCTGGTTCCACTAGGTTGGATACATAGTCAAAGTCCATTGAAACTTCTATCTGGTTCAATTATAGTGCTTTGGGAACTTGATATGTATTAATGAGAACTAAATGTCGACAATACCATTCGTCAACCCAACCTTGTGATTCACATTCTTCCCATAAAAAATTAATACATGAAGATTTTCAATGAAGTCTTATAACCTAATCATAACTCAATAGATGTTTTATCGACAAGAGCTGATGTGGGAGACCTATTAATCAAGTAGCAAGCGATGTCAATAGCTTTCACCCAAAACTTTTATTCTAGACTAGAACCACTCAACATACTCCTAGCCTTCTCTATTAATGTCTTGTTCATTCTTTCAAAAACTCCATTCTGCTATGGAGAATACATAGTTGTCTTTTGTCTATGAATGCCATAGTATTTACAAAATCTATCAAAATCATTAGAGAAAAATTCACCACCATTATTAGTCCTTGAACATTTTATTTTCTTTTGAGTTTGCAACTCAACAATTACTTTAATTTCTTTAAATCAATTGAATTTCCCCTTTTTGACATTGGTGTTGCATGATTAATTTTCATTCTTCATAATTGTGTAAGGTTCATCAATATTGGTAAAGGGAAAGGTAAAAGTTAGAAGAATATTTGGTGTGTTTAGAAAGGTAGAGCAGACTGGCGAGAGAGCTAACATGTTAGAAACCCTAAATGTGTGCTCATAAATTTCTATTTTTGTAGAGACTAGAGTTATTAGCAATATGGAATTTGGAATGGACGTGGAAATTGGAGAGCAGAGTGTATATATATGTATAATCATCATTTATGCATTAATATTAACAAAAATGAGTCATTAAGATAAAAATATAGGATCATGATTAATTATCTGAGTGTTTTAGATATATCCATTTATTGAAAAGGAACAATATAGCCTATGAGAAGGTTAGAACTATCATATTGACTTAGATTGACTGTTATGGTTCACCCTAATAAACACTAACTAATAGCATCATCCTATCTCACCTAAACAAGTCTCAGCTTACAAATTAGGGTTCTAGATGGCATTAGGTCCTTTTGATACCTCTTGACCTAATGATACTTTCCCTCTCATCCTAGAGGATGATGACCTTCCTGCATCCACTAGGTCAAAATCATGTAGTTAGTCTGAAATCTTAACATTATGTTAAACATTTTCATATATTGATAACAAATAAACTCACATGTCATAATGATTAAAACTATTTCCTAATCATGTGCATTTCAAATCACCATTCATCGATATTAAGAAACAAGTATCAACATAAAACATCATCAAAATATTTATGGCACAAGTGGGATGTAACATTGTAAGTTCTAGTTGGGCTTATAATGAGTTTACAAGTAGATTCACAATTCAGTAAACATATTTTGGCATGCTCGGTGGGACCCTAGTCTATTTTTACTAATATTTTTACTATAGTTTTTAGCATTTTCTAAAGCTATAAGTCAAATTTGCACTATTGATCACTTTGTTGGTGCTTTTGATTCATCTATCAACACTAATATTTTTTTTATAGAGGAGAAGTAAACCACTCCAATAGGAAGATGAACACCAGTCAAGGACTCACTCCTCAACCTCTCCAATCAAGATGTGGTACAAAGTGTATGACTGGTTGGTACCCCTTAGATGACACTGAACGTGTCATAGAGGTCTCCTAACCTAACTCTATGACACTTTGTTTATGGACACACACACGGGTCTTAGACACCAAGATGGCATGTTGGTGTCTCATACAGATAGAGTCATAGAGTTCATATAGAGGACAGACTGTGATGTAAACATGTTCAGATATAAAAAACCAAATAAAATAACAAAGAAAAAAATGATATGTGACTAATTATGAAATAATGATAAATAAGAGGAGAGTCTCGCAATTGGTCCATGCTTGAAGCCTCCAGCTAGCTTCTTTAATCAACTAGGCAACCTGCACATAAAGAGAGCAAGGACAAAATGTTGTGGCTATGTTTTAGAGGCCTACCATAGTCAGACCCTCATTTTGGTGTTTCCACCTCCACAGACAACCAAGATAGATAGAAAGATAAAATAAAGCAATAGATAAATGATATAACAATGATGATCAATAATATGCTATGGAGATAATAATAGAAAAGGAAGAAGAGAACTCCCCTTCCACACCAAAGTGGAGGCTTTTTGAATGAATAAGAAGAAAGAACCAAGATTCCCTGAAGTATGATGGTGGTGGCTATGCAAGAGATCCAATTAGACAACCAAGAGAGCTTCCAAGTGATTATGGATACAAGAAAATAGTTGTAAGATCAAAATCATAGCCCAAGAGATAGAATGAAATACTAGAGAGTTTTAATAAGTTATCAGAGATCTAAAAATGAGCTTGAAGGGAGAAGATATGCATGTTGGATGATGGTGGATGTCAGTGGTTGCATGCAAAGATGTTGTAGCCATCTTCTAGGCATAGGTATAACACTCAAATGACCACCTTCAAGATGTCAGATTTGTGAGACACGAGTGTGGCTCATGGATGTCTCTGCAATGTGCTAGCATCTATGAGTCAGAAAATCAACATGGTCGGGAAAAGGACAAGACGAAGGTTGATGGGGATAGTGAGATGGACAAAAGGACAAAGTGGTCAAGGAGTTCTCTAATCAGCATAAAGTGAAGGCGCTTATGTAGCATAGAATTACATGGGGTGTAATTTATGACACTACAATTTCTATGCTTTTGACTCCCATTTTTATGCTATTGATTCCCAAATCTGTTCTTTTTCTAACTATGATTTTTGTGTTTCTATTTTATTATATTTTTACACTTTTGAGCTCTATTTTTGCACATTTGACTCATATTTTTGTGCTTTTGATTAATATTGTTGTTCTTTATATCCATTATATTTCATTATTGCCCTCTATTTTTGTGCTTTTGTTATTTGTGTTTGCAGGTTTTGTCTGTCTACACGTCTACAACCTATTTGTACATTTGATGCACAATAGGTCACATTTACATTGCTTTTCTATGCAACTTGTTTGTGCATTTGATGCATAGTAGGTCGGATCTACATTGTCTTTCTACGCATCTATTAGGTTTATTTGCTTGTTTGATTTAAATTTATGGGCTTTTGATACAAAGATTTGTTTTTCTAAAAATAATTATTTTTGAGCTAACCCATTTTTATTAACAAGGTTAGTGCATCTTGTCTTTCACTTGTCCAAGGTTTAATCTTGAGACTACTTACATTTATACGACAAATTTCATTAGTATAAGATCATTCAATAAAATTTTGTGTCTTTGATTTTTATATTAGCTCACACTTGGTTTTCTAAGGTTAATGAACTTTACTTTCTATTTTTAGTGTCATTGAACATACTTGTTTACCCAATTTGTTGTGTGTATCCTCTCCTCTCCTTTCACTTTCCCATGTGAACTTGGGTGCATGAGAAACACACAGCAATATCTTTTTATTTTTAGTAGGAGGTCTACCTAGTTATTTCATCACGCTAGGGTTCAACCTCAACTAAATTTTCTGGCAAGGTATAAGAAGGGGGAAGAGAGAAAGTTATACTTCAAGGAGTGGCTACCATTGTTCAAAACTAAGTTACAAGTCCCTCAATCTATTGAGACTTGTTTGGAGAGTAGTAGGAGGAGACCCCTCCAACCCCCTGCTATTACAGATGGGCTCCCTTTTCATGTTTGCCACCCATTATGAACCTTTGTTGTAGAATCATCAAAGCCTTCAATCATTACTTAGTTTGGTGCAAGGGATTCAGATTGTATCCTAAAGTTACTCATGATATCCTCCATTGAGTTGAGAGAGAAATTCTTGGGTTTTGGAATTTCTTGCTTCTCGAGCGGAGAGGAAAGGTGAGATCTTGTGCCACAAGAATTATAGATATTTTCTCTTGAAAGAAATATGTCTTACATCTATCTTAGGGTATTAGTACTTGTGTTGTGGGCCTATATTAAGTATACACTCACACTTGAATAATTAGGTTGTGCATGCTTATAATTTTCTTATATTTGTGTTATACCAATGACACCATTAACCTTTTTTTGGCCTTAACCTTATCACCTTGAAGTCAAGAGTCAAAACAACCATTGTGTTTTCAAGTGTTTAATGTGTCTTCTTGCTAGACATAGACATTTTATCCAAAAATAATTAGATTTTAGGCAAAAGACAAAGTTACAACTTAGACTATAGCTTTCCTATGTATTTAATATTGGAAAAATATGTGTTGTACACCTTGCATAATAATGTATATAAATTTAATATTTTATTTATTATGTGAGTTGCACATGTATGTGTAAAGTGTATAGACTCTCTTGGAATATTCTTGGGGCCACTTGATGAGTTGTATTATAAAATTGGGATATTATATTGTAATTATTTAATATTAGAGAAAGTAAATTAATATATTACCCAATATTAGATGTGGGGTCAATGGGTAGGTAACCCATGGTATTAGCACATGGTTTTGATGTTACACAACTTGGTGGTTTTGTGGGAGCTTTTGTCTATGAAAACAACCGTAAGGGTAGTTTTTTTGGTTAGTCAAGTTAGGATGTGTGGAGTTTGGAAGCATGACATGGGATGTGTGGTACATGCTTGTTCACATGAATAGCTTATTGATGGTTGGGGTTTCAAAAGCTTTCATAGATGTATTTGTAATAATGCATTGTTGAAAATACATTTATGATACATGCTTTTGCAGGCTACTTTCTTACCTCATGAAGGTTTTCCTAGGGTATATCTTGTGTCATCTTTGATGGGCATTTTGTCTATTCTTTGCATGTGGATTCTAAGTGTTTATTATCTTTATTTATCAATTGGGATATGTGGAAGTTGTCATATGTATGTCTACAAGTTTCCTTTCATTTGGTATAAGAGTCATGGTTGTGGTGTTATAACCCTAGGAGTTGAATATATGGAATGCATGTAAGAATGAAAGACATGGAAAGTTACGGGGTTTTGTGCAGGTTGTGGGGTTGTACATTTGTGGGCTTTTTTATTCAGGTTTAGGTTTATAATTTTTTTTTCAAAATGAGTTTCCATAGATGTTTATATGGGAGTTTTAGGGGTGAGGTTTTGTATTTCACCCCATGGGACAAAACTAATCCCATGGTTGTGTTTGAGGAGGCTGGGAGACAAAATTTGATATTTAATTTACCCCATTTTGGTGTCATTGTACTAAGAAGAAGAAAAAAGCAGCCATATATGTATGTATGTATGTATGTATGTATCTGTATGTATATGTATGTATGTATATATGCATATTTATGTATCTATATATATATATATATATATATATATATTCTTTATATATCTATATGTATATATGTATATATATATATACATTTAAATATATAAAGATACATACATACATACATACATACATACATACATACATACATAAATACATACATACATACATACATACATACATATATATATATATATACATACACACACACACACACACACACACACACACACACACACACACACACACACACACACACACACACACACACACACACACACACACACACACATATATTCCTATGGAAGAAAAAATCTAGATGGCTTTTTATTTTCTAAAGTCATTGAAAAAAAATTACATCCGGTCTTCGCTAGTCCAAATACGAATATAGAGACCTAGATCAGTGTTCAATTAGGTGGAATTGGAATCATCTTGCAGTAGCTGCCCTTGGTTCAATCAGAGGTTCAATCAGCAGGAAGGAAGGCAAGCCCAGAGAACAAGATTACCAAAAGGCTGAGGGATTCAAGCCATCCGAGGGATTCAAGCCCTACAAGGTCGTTCGTGTAGGTTGCCCTACCTAAACCAACATAAACCTGGTCCCAGCTACTTGAAGTCATCCCTCATCTTCTATCTGTTCCATTCTTCCCCCCCTATCCCTACTGCCCCCAGTCATTATGAGGATTTCATTGTGAACTACTCATTAGAATAGTAGGGGCTATGCAGGGGCAAAATTAATTGAATTCGACACCAGCTAACGACAACTACTCAATTTTTTGGGGTGCTCAAATTTTTTTTAAATATATGTATTTTTTTAGGGGGTGGGGTCCATAGACCCCATACACCCCCTACCTTGTAATTTGCAAGCAGTATGTGGTACCATCAGTATTGATGGCATGGACATGACCTATAATCATGTTTTGATGCCTCTCGATACTGAGGGTGCCAACTATTGGAAATATGAGTGTGTATGGTTGTCATTGATGTCAAAATTGGTTGTCAGAATGGATTCTAGTTTGGATAAGTTTTTGTTGTTGTAGTTGAGTTTGATATTTTGGAGTTGGTTATGGAATTTTGGTTTTGGTTTGCAGAAGTTGGTTGTTTCCATTCTCTAATAGTAAGGGTGTCTGTTAGATTGGTTCAGAAATTCTTTAGTGGCCTCTAAATATGTTGTAGTTGGTGTTGATATTTAGTGGACATGATTTTGTGGCTCGTATAGTATTTGCAATTTGCTTCTCTGGTGGAATTTCTATTCTACAAGAGAGATATGTTGATTTATGTTTGGAATATTCAGTTTTGTTTTGGTCTAATGTGTCTGGATATATTATCTTGATTGGATCATGTTCTTTGGTATGAATATGCATTGAAGAATGAGTTAGAATGTTGTTATGGGAATCACCATTGTGTGTGGAAATTCCTATGATATAATTTAGATCGAAAGAGGTTTTTTGGTTGTCTGTTTGATGAGTTCTATTGCCTATCTACACATTACATTTGATGGTGACTTTGGAGGATGTGTTAGCATGTAAAAATCATTGGATTCATCTTGAACTGATTTTTAATTATGTATTTGGGCCCCCTCTTTCTCCTAGAGTGGACCACCTTGATTATTTTTGTTTTGGGTGGTTTATTTTGTGCAATATTATTTATGTCAATTCTGATTGACCTTTATTTAGGTTTTTGATGATCTATCTTATATAAATAAGGAGTGTGGATGTATGAGTTGTGTGGTGAAATATGTGTGAATTGACTAGAAGCATATGCAAATGATATACAAGCACATTTAAGAGAGCATATGAGCGAAAGTTAGTATAGATCTTTGAAGGTGATATATTATATGAGACAATACATTGAGATAGTGTTAGTGGTTAGAGATGTTTTTTATTAAGAAAAAATAGGTTTTAAGGGACCCAAAACCTGCTTACAATATGAAAGATGAGCAAGAAAGAAATAAGACAAAACAGCTGCAAAAAATCATCACAAAAACCAACAGCTAGGACCAAAAGACAACAAGGAGCCAACAAGAAATTGGCATCCAAATCCCAGCTTTCCATATCAAATGAAAACTTTTATAGACTCCTCAGCGTTCTGAACCAAGAGCACCATAGCCTTTGCCGCTTCTCTCAGATCATTTCTCTCCTATTTCAGCTGGATGTCTTTCATTTTGGTCTCCATCTTAGTGGTGTTCTTCCTAGTCCTTCGCCTGGAGATTTGATGAGTGGAGCTGGAGGTCGATACATCTTCAATGATTACCAAGTTCTTATCCTGATTTTTCCTCTCTGAGTGATTCACCAAGGCATTCATGTCATGGGACAAAACTCTTAATACCTCAAGACTATGGTTCATGAAGCTTTTCAAAGCCTTCTCAATTCAAGCAAATTGAGTGATGATGTTAGCTTTATCCTCCTCAGCCTGTCCTTTTACAATTTTGATAACATCCTCCAAATGTTTCAAATCCCCTTTTATCAGGTCTTTTTCCAGCCAGTCCTCCATTTCAATTTCCTCCTCAGCTTCACTAGTATCCATCTCCTCATTCTTTTTCCCCGAATTTGTTTCCTTAATCAAATTGTGTATCTTAATTTCCAGGTCCCTCTGTTTGCTCTGAATGCTAGTAATGTTGTCAATAACCCATTTCTAGAAGTTGAAGGATTCCAGAGTAAAATTATGGGCAGTATTCAAAATAATATTCATCGATTCCCTACCCTGCTCAGTGCCTGCAGAATTAGGGTTGTCTTCCTCCATAGAGTTCAAGGCGACATTCCTACTATCTGAGCCCATAGGGTTAGAATAAGGATTTTCAGAATTAACATCTTTTTTCCCTTCTTCCTTTTCTCCAAAATTCTCATCCTTCTCACTCTCCATTTTTGTCTCACTATCCTTCCCCTTTTCCTCCTCCAAATCACAATGCACCTCCATTTCCACATTATTTGTATCAACTCTCCATTTTTTATGGGTAGGGGCATTAGACTGATCCTCATCCGACTCAGAATCTTTATAGCTCTCAGAAACATGAGCATTAGTAACCAAGTGATCATCCTGGCTAGCCCTAGCTTTTTCCTTCAGGTATTCATAAATAAGCAGGATAAGCCCCTGATGGGCTATGGGGTAAGAATTAGGCTTCTTAGCATGATCAGCCAGACTCTCATTTAGAGAAGATGCTAAATAAAAGGGCAAGGAGATTTTAACCCCATGGCGTAAGTGATTAAGAATTGCAAAATGATAGTTATAGATTTTAGTAAATCTACTATCTACCATGAGAAACTCCATCAAAACCCTTAAAACTTTCTACCAAAAGGACTTTACCTGTTGGGGAAGGTAGTAGGAGATGTTTTCTTTCTTGACAAGCTTGGCCTTCTCATCCTCTGATTTCAGGAAGTTTTTAAATGCTTTAGCAGCATACTTTTGGTCTATAGAATTTAGTGCCCTCCTTCTGAAGACCCGTGACCTCCGCAACCAGATCCTCATCAATTTTCCATGTCTCCCCAAACAATGTGACTCTATTGTTGTTCCAGCCCCTAGCGAAGCCATGTGACATGGAATTTCTGCTTCCATGCAGCTTTTCCATATAGTCAGTGAAACCATATCTATGAACCCTCCTCCATACTTTTCGTTCACTCTTCCAATTTTCGTAGCTAGGGGGCTCATTCCTATTTAAGTTACCTCCCATTTTGAGCAGCAAGTAGAAGTACCCAAAGGTGTATCTCACAATCCCTAGGTTTAACTACAATTTCTTGTGTAAAATTCTAGAATAACATAACAGAGTCCCTTCCGTAGTTTTAAAGCTAATGTTAATGGCCGCACAAAACCAACATTTATTATTATAATCCCCATCACACATTTGATAATATAACCAATACCTAAAAGCAATCATTAACTGACAGTTCATCTGCCCCCAAACTCTATCTTTGAAATCTGGACCATAGAAGATAATCATGAATTTAACTTGACCCATTGATGCGATCAAATAATAATTGTTCTCTAACATCCCTTTTACAATGGGTCTCTCTGATATGTTTAACCTCCACCTCTAAATTGACCCCTTCATTAGCTAAAAGGTCCGCAACCTTATTGCCTTCACTTAGAGTGTGAGTTATGATAATACTAACATAGTCATTTAATAATTTTTTAGCACTTTCAACTAAGTTAGTAATATTCCAAGAAACAAAACTAGTACCTTTAAGGGCTTGGATGATATTTAGGGAGTCCCCTTCCAGGAAAATTTTTTAAAATTTGAATCCCTGAGCAAGCTGGGGGCTTTTTAGCATGCCCAGAGCTTCAGCCACATGATTACTTTGGAACCCAAAAGGAGAAGCAATAGCAGTAATACAAACACCTTGAGCATTTCTAATGACTCCTCCACCAGCAGACTTCCCAGGGTTGCCTTTAGCCGCCCCATCGAAATTCACCTTTATCCATTCATGATTAGGAAATTGCCAAACAATATTATCTCTCCTATTCCTATTGTCAGATCTGCAAAATTTGTGTATTAAGTTCCATTCAGTAAGGATGCCTTTTTCAATTTCATTCATATCAGTAAAGAACCATTGTTTATTGTTACTGTGAGGAATATTTATGTTTTCTTTTATAGCCCTGCAATTTTTTTCAAAGACCACTTGAGTGGTGCACTTAGCTTCCCTAAATATTCTATTATTTCTCTCTTTCCAAATTCCCCAGCAAGTCATGGGGAGGATCAGGGACCAAAGGTTCTTGATAAGAGGACAATTGGTGGGGAATGTCCATTGCCAGATAATTTTGTTGAGACTCTTGTGCATGACCCAATCAATTTTCTATTTCACCCAAAACTTACTCCAAATTTCCCAGGTAAAGGAGCAGTGGAAAAATAGATGATCAACTAATTCTTCCTCTTTCTGGCAGAGCTCGCACCTATTAGGGAACATGAAACTTCTTCGGACCAAATTGTCAATAGTAAGGATCCTATTGTGAGTAGCAAGCCAAAGGAACATATTGACTTTAGGGATAAGAATTCTATTCCAAACTTTACCCCAAATGGGGTTACTGGTCTGAGTGAAAGTATTATTGTAGACTGAAGCAACCGTGAAGTCACCTCTAGGATTTCTCTTCCAAAGAAAAACATCATCATAGTCTTTGTTAATAGAAAAAGACAGTAGCTTCTACTGGAGTAGGGAAAATCCAGCATATATAACATCAAGCCTAACCCATTTGTTCTCCTTCTAGTAGTCACACACCATAGGTCCAAACCTCCTTTTACATTCCTCAATAAATTGATTGTTGCCTTGCTCAAAGAGAGGTTCATTGTTCATCCAAGGATCCTCCCAAAACCTTATTTTGTCACCCTTTCCAAGGACCCATCCAGCTCCAGCTTTGGCCACTTTTATGGATTTGATAATACTATTCCAAATGAAGGACCCAACAGGGATGTCTTCAGAGTTGAGGAGATCCTGGAGAGGCTGATTTTGAATATATTTGTCAAACCAGATCTGGTTCCAATCTTTCTTGATGAGCTCTCCATATTTGTTTAGCAAGGAGAGCTTTATTAAAAGTTTTTAAAGCTTTAATCCCAAGCCCTCCTTTGCTCTTTGGTTTACACACTTTGTCCTAAGCAACCAAGGATATTCTCTTTTTTTCTTCAACCCCTACCCATAGAAATCTCTTCTAGATTCTTTCTAATGCTTCAACAAATTTAGCCAGGATAGAAAATAGACTGAGAGCATAAACAAGGAGATTCTGGAGAGTAGCTTGAAGAAGCTGCAACTTCCTAGCCTGAGATAAAATGGATCCTTTCCATCCAGCAAGTTTTTTGTTGAGTTTGTCAATAAGCATATTCCAGAAGGAATTTAGGGGAACTAAACCCAAGGGGAGGCCCAGGTAGGTGGATGGAAGCATTTCCACCTTGCAACCAATAATTTTAGCAATTCTTTGTTGTCTTATGACCGGAGTATTCATGAAGTATATAGCCGATTTGTCCCAATTGACTTCCTAGACAGTAGCCAAAGAATAAGAATTAAGAGCACTTTTAAAGGCAACAACCTCCCCAACAGAGGAATATCCCATTGGGATAGTGTCATCAACAAACTGTTAGTGAGAACAAAAGTCATTAGCAGAGGAAGGTTGAAGGCCTTTGATGATTTTTTTCACTTTCAATTTTTGGATCAATCTGCTCATGCTCTCTACCAAGATGGTGAAAAGAATAAGAGATATGGGATCTCCTTGTCTAAGCCCCCTTGGCGATTTAAATAATTTAGTAGGAGATCCATTATTGAGAATTGAGAACATAGGAGTGGAGATCAACTCTCTAATAATTTTGATCTTCTCATCAAAACCAAAAGCCTCCATGATTCTGAAAAGAACTTGGTAATCCACTCTATCATAAGCTTTTGCCATATCCAACTTTATCAAAAATCCTTCTTTATTAGCAGCATTGAGGGAATGAATATTCTCATGCACAAGAATGATAGAGTCCAAAATCTGCCTTCCAGGAACAAAACCTTTCTACTCATCAGAGATGATGAAGGGGAGGACATCCAAAATTCTAGTAGTCAAAACTTTATATATGATCTTATAGAAAGAGTTACATAGACTTATTGGCCTAAATTTTCCCATTGAATCTGCCCCAACCACCTTAGGAATTAAGGCAATAAAAGTGGAGTTGAATTCCTTAAGGATTCTCCTAGAACCAAAAAATTATTTTACTGCATTGATCATGTCTTCTCCCACAATATGCCAGAATTCCTAGAAGAAAAACACAGGGAAGCCATTAGGACCCAGAGCTTTATCCCCTTGAAAAGACAAGACATCTTTTTCAATTTCCCCAGCAGAGGGGATAACAGAAAGGGCCTTATTCTGATTAGGATTAATGATCTTGGGGATGATATCAACCAAATCTTGTTGTTGGGTATAATCAATATCCTTGTTCCCGGTGAGGAGCTGAGAGAAGAAACTAATAGCTTCATCCCTAATTTCATCCTCATGAAGAAGAATTTTGTCCTCTGCAATTAATCTAGGAATTCTATTCGTAGCTTTATGTTTCAAAGAAGTCATGTGGAAAAATTTAGTGTTTCTATCCCTAGCCTCCAACCAAGTCGCCCTAGATCTTTGCCTCCAATATATTTCCTCCCTAGAAATGATTTTGTGAAGTTTGACTAAAACATCATCTTCCATAGCTTTGGGATACTTTTTATAGCCATCTTCTGTATTGAGTTTTGGATCTATTCTAATTCCTACTTCAACTTTTTCTTTGAATCAAAAATATCACCAAAGACCTTCTTGTTCCATATCTTAATGTTGACTTTGGTGTTTCTAAGTTTTTTATAAACTTTATAAATGGTAGTTCCATTCGCATCAATATTCCACTAGTTGGTAATAGATTTATCAAGAGAGGGGAGAGAGATCCACATTTTCTCAAACTGGAAAGGGAAACTCTGATTACTCTTAATGGTCTCAACAACAAAGGTAATGGGATAATGATCCGAACCAATTCTATTGATGACAAACAAGGAGAATCTATGAGAAAGAATCCAATCATTAGTAACAAGGGATCTATCAAGTCTTACTTGAATGAGGTCTTCACCATCTCTACGATTAGACTAGGTGTAGGAAGATCCATTAAGATCCATATCAATAAGAGAATTGAAATTGATGAAGTCTATCAAATCAGATCTGCTGTCCGGTTGAGCTTGAGTTCCTCCAGATTTATCTGTACCTTGCAAAGGAGTATTGAAATCTCCCATAACAACCCAACTTTTCTTAGGAAAAGATCTTCTTTTTTGCTGGATTTTATCCCATAATTTACTCCTAGAAGATTTGGAATTAGGGGCATAGATGTTTGTAACCACACATTCCTTTCCATCATAGATGCTTTTAATTTTAATGGATATAATGTTACCATCTTCATCAATCATTTCTCCTAAAATAGTTTTCTTGTTCCAGAAAATAACCACCTCACCAGATGCCCCATTCAAGCTACTACCACAGACCCCTCCATTTTTAAAGAATTTTAAATTCTCCACTTTATCCTTACTCATTGTGGTTTCTTGAACAAGGATAATATCCGGTTTTTGGTCTCGAATGAGATTCTATAATATATCTTGTTTATTGAGACCATTTAGGCCTCTGATGTTCCATGATATTACCTTCATTTTGAAACTTGGGGGTAGGATTCCTGTATAGTTCGCTGCCTTCCATCAGCTATGTTTTGCTTGCTCTCCTGGTCCCTGTGCCATTTCATAGTTTTACGTCCTGGCAGAGATTTGGATACACCAATATTAGCCTTGGACCTGGTCCTAGTTTTCACCCCATTAAGGCATCCTGCCTTCTTGTTTTTCTTTTTTCCATTCCCTGTTATTTCTTCCTCACTCTCCTCTCTGAGCTCGTCTTGCATATTACTCCACAGTTCTCCTCTTTTCTAGGATGATGTGGGCGTATCAACTCCAATATTCTAGAATAACGCATTTAGATTAACCTTAGGCGATCCAAACTTATTATTCCTTCCAAGTTTAATTTCATGTCCTTCAAATTCTTTTAGGAACTGTTCATCTCTCTTTGTTATTGAAACTTGAGGGGCCTCATGATGAGATTCAATGACATTCTCAATCTCACCATCATCAAGTGTCTCTTCACTGATAACATTCTCCTCCTCTTGAGTCTGTAGAGCCTCAAAAGTATTGACTATTTTGATTTCAAACTCCCTGATTTCATTCTTTTTATCTTCCTTCAAAGGGGGATTCTTAGGAGGGTCATTTCTATCTCCTTTAGATAAGTCTAGTATGTTACCAAGACTTCCACTTCTTCCTTCCACTTTATTACCTTCTTTATTATTATTCTTTTCTTTCCAAACCTGTTTGTGGGTGTTAACCGTCACAAGTTTTTTAGGGTTACTAGGGCAGGCCTTAGCCCAGTGACCAGCTTTTTTACAAGAAAATCACACAAAGGGGAGTGACTCAAACTTTATTGTTTGTTCCCATCATCCAAGTTTGGAACTTATATCAATAGAACTAGGAAGATCCTTCTTTTGCAAAATATTGACACAGATGCGCGCATAAACCAGTCTTTTTCGAGCTCCAGTCATTGGATCTATCACAACAAGCTCCCCAAAGGAGTTTGCAATTCCTGAGAATACATCCTCAGCCCAAAATTCCATCAGCAAGCCTGGCAACCTTACCTAGACTAGAGCAGATTCAAAGAAGGAGTCATTGAGTTCCATGTTAGGAGACCATTTTCTCATAGATAAGGAGGATTTACCAAACATCCAAGGGCCACCACTTAAAGCTTCTTCCATATCTTCCCCGTAAGAGAAAGAGAAAACAAAAAAACCTCTGGACAGGGCAGAAACATCAACCTAACCTTTCATCCTCCATTTTCTCTTAACAAAGGACCTAACATCCTCAATATTGGGTCATGGTCCAACAAACTTCCCCACCAGAGAGAAAGCCATTAAAGAAATTCTATGATCGATAACCAAATCTGGAACGACAATAGAAAGTTTACCCATTTTTCTATCAGATATGTCTTTCACAAAGGGAAAGGATGATTTACCAGTCAATTTTCCAGATGATTTCTTTGTAAAGAGACTACTCCATGGTTTGAGGACTTGCACCTCCTTAATCTTTTCTGCGTCAACTTTCACAGCCTCGAGACCCAATTTTGGGGAATCTTTTTTGCAATTAGGAGGAGGGTCCCATTGTCATGGGTCCTCATCTGGTCTCCCATCCTCATCATCCATCGCTTGTCCTTGAACTGCAATGGCATCAAAACTAGAGGATCCAACCTCACTATTCCCTCCATTTCCAATTTTCAAATTTCCCCCCTCTGGTTGCGCTGTTCCCTCCATTTTCAAGTATGGTTGGAGATGTTATTTCCCTTGATATTCATGGTTAGTGGTTAGAGATGTTTACCATAATGTTGGTCACTTGATATTGATGTTCAAGGATAATCTCATGTTTAGGAGATCCTTTACATATTAGTTTTTCTATTTTTTTTGTTGTTGAATGACAGTGGGTCCTTTAGTAGAATTTTGTATCTTTCCCTAAAGTAGTGTGTCTCAGTTGTGCAAGTCCATGTATCTTGCCCTAAGGTATTGTTCCTTAGCTTTGAAAGTCCTTCAAGTGATATTACTCCTTGGAAATAAGATTAAAACATTGTAATAATTTCTATTCATATTGTGAGTTTGATTCTAACCATGGTTTTTCCCTATTTGGGTTTTCCACGTAAATATGGTGTTCATGTGTTAATGGTTGATGTGTTTTTAGTTTTGTTTTTGAATGGTTAGAAGCTTTTTATGATTAGTTTGTTTGAAGTTCCAAACTAATTCACTCCCACCTCTTAGTATTGACATGGGTTCAACAATTGGTATTAGAGCAAGGTTCCTCTTTGGAAAAATTAATCACTTGACATAGATCAATAATTGCACGGGAACTTCATCTTAAAGCACTGTTTGACGAAAAAAAATCTTCTCTTATTGGAAGAATAAGATGGAATCCTATTTGGAGACTTTATAGAATGAAATATGGGATATTATCAAGACTAATACAAAATAGGATTCCATGGGATATTATCCGTAATACTAACTTCATTCTACAAAGTCTCCAAAGTTCAGTAATACTATATTTGTGAAAGATTTACTAAGGATTATCAAAACCATTGATATTGTGTGCAGGGAATGTCAAATAGGAAAGTAGAAAAAGAGGATTTCAAGAGCAAGGAATATTTTACTTCAAAACTCTTGGAGCTTATTCATATAGATCTTTGTAAGCCTACAAGGACGAGGAATTAATGATGAAAGGTATTTTACATTGCTTATTGATGATTACTCTAGGATAACATGGATTACATTCTTGAAAGAGAAGTCTGAATCTCAAGGTTTAAAGTGTTCAAGCCAATGGTTGAGAATCAAGTAGATGCTAAAATCAAGTGCTTGATATATAATAGAGAAGGAGAGTTTACTTAAAATGAGTTTGATAACTTTTGTGAAAAAATATGGAATTAGAAGACATTTTTTTTCCCAAGAACCCCTCAATAGAATGGAGTTGTAGAAAGGAAGAATGGGACTATTATTGATATGTCAAGAACTATGTTGAAGGATGCTAACTTGGCTAATGTGTATTGGAAAGAGGTTGCACATACCATTGTTTTTAGCTTTAACAGGGTATAGATAAGAGTAAATCATACTAAGACACCTTATGAGTTGTGGAATAGAAGACCTCATACTGTGAAGTATTTAAGAATCTTTGAAAAGAAGTGCTATATTAGAAGAGATGAAGATTATCTTGGAAAGTTTGATACTAGAGCAGATGAAGGAATATTTTTTGGATATGCTACAAATAGCATGACTTACCGATGTTACAATAAAATACTGAATAAGATAGTCGAGAGTACAAATGTGAAAGTATGTGAAGAATGGGATTAGGTTGCCCCTAAACCTATACATGAGACTAATTTTGAGATTATTCTAGTTGCTACAGAAGAAAGGACAGATCTAGAAGACAATAGAGAGAAAGATGATGATCAAGAAGAAGAACCTGAGAAAGTCACTAAAACCCCAACCATATATGTAGAAAATAATTATTCAAAAGATTAGATAATTGGAGATAAAAACAAGGGAATTTAGACAAGAAGAAGAGTTATGAAAGAAAATGAGCAAATAAACTACTATTTTCTTTCATTGGTGGAACCTAAATCATACGAGGAAGAAAGAAAAGAAGAAATTTGGGTAAAAAAATGGAAGAAGATTTGAATTGGATGTAAAAGAATCAGATAGGGGAACCAGTACTTAGACCAGTGGAGAAAATGTGATAGGAACTAAGTGGGTGTTCTGAAACAAGCTAAATGAACAAGGACAAGTCACTAGGAACAAAGAAACATTGGTATGTAAAGGCCATTCACAAGTTGAAGGTATTGATTTAGAGGAAACTTTTTCTCTAGTAGCTAGGATGGAAGTTGTAAGAATGCTTCTTGCTTTTTTTGTTTATAATAATTTCAAGGTATATCAAATGGATGTTAAGTTAGCTTTTATGAACAAATCACTTGAGGAAGAAGTATATATTGAGCACCAATATGGATTTAGATTGTCAGAAGATTTGGATATAGTTTGCAAATTAAAAAAGGCATTATATGAACTTAAACAAGCACCTAGAATTTGGTATGCTAGATCGGATAGATATCTATTACAATGAAATTTCAGGAAAGTTACTGTCGACAACAAGCTTTATTTTAAGATTGAAGGTAACAATTTTTTTATTTTTGTTGTCTATGTTGATGATATTATATTTTGAGGAAGGGATGGTGTATGTATATAGTTTGCACAAGAGATACAAAAGGAATTTGAGATGTCAATTATTGGTGAGTTTTCATTCTTTCTTGGTCTACAAGTTACTCAATTAGAGGATCGAATTTTTATTTATCAAGCTAAATATGTCAAAGAGATGATAAAGAAGTTTGAAATGGAGAATTATAAATTGATTGCTACCCCTTTAACCATTGGTTGTAAATTGAGTAAAGATGATGTGTCTCTAGAATTTGATCAAAAGAAGTATAGATCTATGATTGGAGGGCTTTTATATTTAATTGTTTCTAGACCTGATAGCATGCAGGTTATCTAATTAGTTGCAAGATTTCAGGCTAATTCGAAGTAGTCACATGAGCAAGTTGTAAAGAGGATTTTCATATATTTGAAAGGGACTCCAAATTTTTGTCTTCGGTACAATAAGAATGGGGACTTTATGATGAAAGAATACACAAATTCTAATTGGTTCGGAAGTGTTGATGACAAGAAAAGTACTAGGGGTGGTGTATTTTTTTTAGGAGATAGGTTTGTTTCTTGGTTAAGTAAAAAGAAGGATTCAATATCTCTATCTACTGTAGAAGTAGAATACATTGCAACAACATCTTGTTGTACTCAGGTTATGTGGATGAAACAAACTCTTAAAGATATCAGACTGGTATATGATGAAGTTATTCCTATTATGTTTAATAATACCAATGCTATAAACATATCAAAGAATATAGTGCATTCAAGAACTAGACATATATCGATTTGATATCATTTCTTAAGGGAGAAGGTTGTAGAAATTGAAGTCAAATTGGAGTATATTTCTACAAAAGAACATGCAGGTTTTGCAGATGTGGAACCTCTCCTAAAAAGAGAAAGGATTACAAAGTCTGTGCTCCCCAAGGTCCTATTAGTTGGGTCACAACAATGCTTGGGTGACTCAGGGTCTATGCAATTTGTTCATCAAGGCACTATTGTTGGTTGCAGAACTTGCTTACACATATCATTTAGAAACAAAACTCAAAAGATATAAGGGTAACAAGAAGAAAGATATCCACATAAGCTTGTTGAATCAAATAAAATGAATTTTAACAATAAGATATTATCAATAACAATTTGGTCGCATGGAATATCTACCTATGAGATCTATGATCTCATATGCACGCAGAGCTAGCTATGCAATCTCAGGTACAAAGTACTGAAACTCATAACATTTATAACATTCATGCCATCCAAATTGAGAGAAGATATCATGATAGAAGAAATACTAACTCAATTCAACATTGTTCATGGAACATGTGATCCAAAATAGCAGTTTGTATTGATTATTTATGAGAGAATAAGTGTAACAGCAAACCTTGGTACTCAAGAAGATCAACACAGTCTGAAACTAAATGCTGAAAATGAAAAGAAATCCTAAGATGGCTAAGATAGGGCCTCAAATAATCAATTTTCTAGATCCTTCAAATGACTTAATCCATTACATTTATAGTGCAGTGCCTCCTACCTTTTAGGAACAAAGTGTGCCTATGACCCAGTTACAAAATGGTGGGAGTCATAGTCGACATGCAAGTCACTGCCTATGAACTCCACTTTACTAATACTCAGCTAGTGTCTTCAAAAGATATCTCCCAAATGTTGTTGCTCCATAATCCCCACATGTATTGTACCTCTTGTGGGTGGTGATGGCGCATGATAGGTGTAGTGGGAAGACCATTAGTGGATTGCAGTGACCTCTTTAGGGAGATGCCTCCTTGCATACACATTTGCCTATCAACTACCTATTTGTATTTTATTCTTCTTGTAGTCTTGGTAGTTGTCAACAAAATAGTCTATGGAAGTGGCAAGTGGGTTAGCAACATACTCCATTCTGAATTTGGGTACTCTAAGTATCTCCTTTGTACTCTCTAGCCTACAAACCATTTCACCATCATTGCCTCAGCTCCCTAACACTGGAATACCAGATACATGTACCTGTTCATTGTTTCTATATTAAATTCAATAGTGGTTACAAAGTGGTCAGTCATGTAAGAATCCCATCTGCTAAGTATGGTTTGTTGACGTAATACTCCATCTTGCTTAAGGTTGTAACCATATTTCCCTAGCAGTATAGTAATGAACTTCTCATTCTATTCAAGTACATTGAGGAGTGGGGGATGTTCTTTAAGGACCCTGATGCAGAACTGCTCCATCATCTCTATCTTTAAGTCCAAAATATCTAAGCATGACTCCAGGTTGTCAATAGTTTCTCCTCCCAGTAGGTCTTCCTTTGTAATCACCTCCTCTCCCAGTCCTTGGATTTTCTTAAGTGTCTTATGTTGCCTGGAGAACTTAATGAGCTATTGTTCCCATTGTTCTAAATAGACAATGAGGACTTTCTCACTTAATTGAACTTCTTCAAATACATCCATGGTGTCTTGTAAAACCAATTTTACCATGTTTAATTGATCCTAAGCTTATGTTTTTACTGTGGTAGCCACCTTTCTCATCTCGTACAATGCTTTTATTTCACTTTGTGGGAGAGATGAGGTAGATGGGAGAGATGAGGTACAATGCTATCTTGGAATCTAGTGGCTTGGCTATCTCTTTGATTGGTTGTTTATATTGTCTCAATTGTGCCTTGACTTCTCCCTTTGATTTATGTTCTTTCTCTATTCTGGTCATGATAGTAGAAGTCACAACATCTAAAGAAGCTATTCCCCCCACTTAGTATATTTACCCATATTGACCTCTAGCACTTGGTACTTTGGGGTGGTTTGAGGCTGTCCTTCAGGTGCTGGTACAGGAGTTGCTATGTTGGCAATCATGTCCCCTGAGTCACTTCTTGACAAATGATGAATTATTTGATAGACCTTTTAGTTCTCTTTTGGGACTCAATAATTGCTTATTGTAAAGTTATGTTGGGGAGGATGACTTTCTCCTTCTTCTTTAAGTTGAAATTTAACCATTGAGGCATGTTGTCATCTTGATTTCCTCCTAGTATGGTTACTTCAGCAATAATCCTATGTGATTATGTATGATTTTCTTGTGTTTCATCATCTTTCTGCTCTTGATCCCGAGGCTTCTCATGAGTCTGTTGTTGTGTAGGATCTTCTTGCTTCTGAGGAAGTTGAGAAAATTGTTGAGTGAGGTTCTCTTGAAGCACATGTTCATGAGTTAGCTATTGTTGCTTGGCTATCTCTTCCAATTTTTCACTCACCTATTCCTGAAATGCCTTCTTTGTCTCATCTGGTTGTTTTTGTCCATCTCCCTCCAATTGTTTGAGAAAAATTTCTTGATCCTGAGGTGTTAGGACCATATACTCATCTTTCTCTTCGAAGTCTCCCTCCTCTATGGTTTATATTTGCACCTCTTTCTCTTGTACCTAAATAACATATTCCTCTTGGCCTTTAGGTGCATTTTGGACCTGATTTCCAATAGTGGATTGCTTTGATACTATCCCACCTTTCTTCTTTCTTGTAATAATAGCAATAGGTTCATCATCCTGATTAGAATTAGTTTCAATATTATGTATAATTACCTATTACTAAGTTGGAATGGGAGCAGGTGCAAGAGTTGGTGCTATGGGAGGAGCTTGTTATTCAATCATCTGGACCTATGAAATACCTTCACCTAGTAATATTCCAATGGTAGGAACCATGGGATGGAAGGAAGCTTAAGGAATAGCCTACAATCTGGTAGTGATCTTTTTTTCAGCAGTTGTCTTGAGCAGGAGTGATTCTTTCATCTTCGCATCAAGCTATCTCTTGAGTTCTTGATTATAACATTGTCCTTCTGGTGTACTCCTTGGTTTTTTTGGATTGAGGATTACCTGTATCTTTTCCTTTCTTCTTTTCTTTTTTCGTGCCCGAATGGATCCTCTAACCCAACCACTGCATTGTTCTTTCAATTACCTTTTTGTTATAGTATTGACATTAACAATTTCCTATTCAGACCATTGGATAGGAGAGAGTGGCCTTTTATTAATTCTTGTTTCCTTGTACACTGGGTCAAGTATCTCTCCATCATCTCTGAGATCCTTAGGGAGGTTGGTCTCTATATCAAAGTTCATGATTTGAGGAATGGTTAACTTGTAGTATATCCTCTCTTGGGCCTCAAATTTGTCCTAGATGTTAGCCCAAAAGTCCTCCAAAGTTGGTCGGTGACCTGGGTATGAGACGAACATTATTTGCTTTAGTTTTCCCGACAGATCATATCTATCCCTGGCATAATCAAACTCCTTTAAACTAAGATCCTGTAACTCTTGTTTGGTTGGCTTGGATTCTTGTATATTCAAACATAAGTAATACTCTAATGAAATTAGAAAAGTGACCCCAGTCTTATGTTTAAGGGTCAGAAGAGACTACAATCCCACAATTTTCCTTGTGTATTCCATAATGATTATTCTATTGCTATAAAATCTGGGAAGAAGCAATGGCCTCCCAGTGAACCCACTCACTCTGATGTAGGTAGAGTGTTGGTTTTGAATGAACCAACAACCCACTCTTTTATCATTTTCATGGCTTCTGATGAGATTCTATAGCCCATGTCACCGGTTAATTTGCATATAACCGCACATATGAATGCATCATTTATCCTTGTAAAGTGGAATTTGGCTTGACTGATTGGTAGTTGGGTATAATGCTCCCATACTCCATTTTGTCCTAGATCTTCTCCTAACCTAACTTCTTGGTTGAGACCCAAATATTTTCCAGCCCGAGCTACTATCTATATGATGTAAGAAGTCATGAAGAACTTCTTTGTTTTTAGCACAATAGTCAACTGGTTGTTAATGTTGTCAAAAATAATCTTTGCCCAATCAAAATACTCTTTTCCTATAAAAATTGTATGCATATAATAAAACATCCACATATGGTAATGTTGGTAATTTGGCTTATCGAAGGCACAACTTAGCATGATTATTCTATCCATTGGTGCCTCCTTGAAGTTTGTCCTTAAGATGTTATCTCTTTCCTTGAGGCTTGACTTCGTTGGCTCCTCCAACCAAGCTTCATTCATGTGGTGTTTGTAATTGGAGGCATTCCTATTGAATATGGAGGTTGCCTCTTCTTCTGTAGTTTGGAGGAATTTATCAGATTCAGGGACCCTGAATGTCATCTTGATCATCTCTAGAGAGAAATCCACTACCACATTCCTAGCTGCATCAATACATTTTTCTAGTCTCCTAATTATAATGTCGTGTTATTGTTAGGATAAGCTCAAGTGCCTACAGGGCCTATAGGAAGATTGTAGCCTCTACCAAGTTGGACCTCTTGATCCATCTATAAGGTGCATTTAGATTAGGTTGACCCACTTCCTTTCTGATTTCTTCTATTTCTATGTGACCTATATCAGGCTTAGTCACCCATTGTATCTCATCATCCAGTTTAGATATCAAGGTTTAACCCTGATATTTTTACTTCATAGCGGGTGGATTTTTCTCTAATCTGACTTCTCCTCTAGTATTCTTTTGAGCTGATGTGGATGGTTCCATAAGCCTGCTTTATCCTATAATAAGAGATATATAATCAACTTCATGATTTTGACAATGCATAATGGATTCTAGAACTCTAGGGTTTCAAGGTTCCAGGGTTCCAGGTTCTCAGAAGAGCTTATTACACTCGATTTCGAGATCCTAAGGTTTTGTGGTCCTGAAGCTTAAAAATGTTGGAACACGAACTTTCTTTGGAGTTTCAGGGTTCTGAAACCCCAAAATGATGAAGGCAACACAAGGATTTACTTTAGAACTCTGGAGTTCTGAGGTAGGGAGGAACTCTTCAAAAGATTGTTTTTGGAACTTTGGGAACCCAGAGTTCCGAAGTGTTCAAAGTACCTTCTTAGGGAGGTCTCCAAGATTTTGGGTTTCCTAGATCCCGAAGGAGTTTAACTAGGATGCCTAAGGGGGCTCTGAGATTCTAGGGTTTTGGAATCCCGAAGGATTTCAAACTCAACTAGGAGGGCACTTCAAAACTTCAAGAACATGGAGTTTCAAAGTGGGGAAAAAGGAAGTTCCAAGATTTCAGGGTTCTAGAGTCCTGAAACTTAGAAAGGAGGCAAAAATCCTAAGGATCGATCAAAATAGATTTTATTGAAAACAATAAATCTAAACTAAACCCTAAACTGCAAAAATAGGAAACACAAAAAACAAAAAGAAAAGAAGAAGATGAAGATGAAAGCCTACCTGAAAAAGGACAAAGTAAACACTCACACTGTGAGAGAATGAATCGTTGAAGGAGAGAAAGGAGATCTGAAAGACTGAGTGCAAAAATGTGCCAAAATGACCCACTTGACACTATTTATACCCACCCCTTTGAGTGACCGTATAACTTGCATTGCGAAATAACCTCAGGGTTTTGAAACTTCAAAACTTTGAGGGACAATGACAAGACATGTAGGAGCTAGAGATTCTAGGATTTTGGGACTACGAGGCTTTGAGAAGGACAAAAAAAACATCACCTCGAGACTCTGGGGTTTTGAATTTCTGAAGTGGTGCACAAGACAACAAGAACCCGTGAGTTCCAAGAAATAAAATCCTGGGGTCCAAGCAAACAAACCAAGGCAAAACAAGACTTTGAGGTTTTGAAAAATCCCCAAAACTTGAATTTAATGGAACAAAAATAAAAAAGGCTTCGAGACTCTGAGATCCTAAAGTTTCGAAGAGAATAGAGAAAAGAAAGAACAAGCTTCGAGGTTTTGGAAACCTGAGATCCCGAAGAAGACAAAAAGAAACAAAGAAACAAAGCAACACTCTGGGATTTCGGGAATCCGAGATCCTAAAGGAGCAAAAAAAAACAACATAAAGGGGAAAGGAAAACACAAAGGGGGACCCATGTTTCAGAGGCCAAAATGAAGGGTAAAAGTATGCAGAGCATAACATGAAGGATACCTTTGAGTATCACAGACACAAACTAGGGGTTATTGCCCCTTCTTTTTCAAACTAGATGCATAGTAGTGGTGCATATTTCCAAGGGGAGATTTAGAGCTTATATTTTTTTATCTCCTGGATTGATACTATTACTTCTCTCAAGGGGAGTAGTGGAGTATGTTTTGGATGACCAGTATGTTGTGTTTTTCCCTTTGTCTTTGATGTCAAAGGGGGAGAGATGATTAGATGTGCTCAAGTGTTAAAATCAATGACAAAGGGGGAGATTGTTGGAAATATGAGTTTGTATGGTTGTCATTGATGTCAAACTTGGTTGTCGAGATGCATTTTGGTCCAGATATGTTCATTTTTTTGCAGTTGAGTTTGATATTTTGGTGTTGATTATGGCATTATGGTTCTTATTTGTAGAAGCTAGTTGTTTATGTTCACTAACAATAAGAGTGTCTGTCAGACTCGTTTGGAAAGTCTTTAGTGGCATCCATGTATGTTGTTGTTTATTGAACATGATTTTGTGGCTCATATAGTATTCTTTGTTTTCTTCTCTGGTGGGTTTTTCATTTCACAAAAGAGCTATGTTGATTTGTGTTTGGAATATTCAGCTATGTTTTGGTTCGATGTGTTCGAATAGATTATCTTGATTGGATCATTTTATTTGGTCTATATATGCATTGGAGAATGAGTAAAAATATTATTGTGGGTCTAAACATTGTGTACGGAGATCCATGTGGCATAATTTTTATTAGAAGATGTCTTTTGGCCGACTATTTGATGAGTTATATTTCCCAATGTACATGTTACATTTGATGGTGACTTTGGAGGATATCTTAGCATGTGTGGATCATTTGATTCATCTTGAAAGGATGTTTTATGATGTATTTGGGTCCCCTCATTCTCCTATAGTGGACCGCCTTGAGTATTTTTGGTCCAGGTGGCTTATTTTGTACAATATTGTTTATTCCAATTGTGGTTGACCCTCACTTAGGTTTTTGATGATCTATCTTATATTTAAGGAGTGTGGTTGTATGAATTTTATGGTGAAATATGTGTGAATTCATGAAAAGTGTATGTGAATGATATAGAAACAGATTTGATAGAGCAGATGAGTGAAAGTCATTTAGAGAATTGAAGGTGATATATTCTATGAGATAGTACTTTGAGACAATGTTAATGGTCAGATATGTTTGCCATGATGTTGGTCACTTGATATTGGTGTTCAAGGACAATATCATGTTAGGGATATCCTTCTCATATCAATTTTACTATTTTTTTTTGTTGAATGATAGTGGGTCCTTTAGAAACATTTTGTATCTTGTCCTGAAGCAATGTTCCTCAGTTGTGCGAGTCCATGTATCTTTCCCTAAGGTTGTGCGCCTTAAATTTTCAATTCCTTTAGGTGTTGTTACTCCTTGGCAATAAGCCTAAAACATTGTATTAATTTCTATGCATATTGTTTTTGATTCTCACTATGGTTTTTCCCTATTTGGATTTTCCATGTAAATTTGGTGTTCATGTGTTAATGGTTGATGTGTTTTTAGTTTTTTTTTTTTCTCAATAAAAGGCCAAGGCTAGAATATATTAAAGTGTACTGAAAATATAGATTGAAGTCACAATTTTTTTTAAATTCATAACCAAATAGAACCAATAGAAATAAATCAAAAACATTCTAAAAACTGGGAATGAATGAGTTTGTAAGGACCAATACAAAATAACAACCAAAAGGACCATATCATGCAACCAGTTTCCTACAAACAAGGTCCCCTAATCCAAGTAGAGACGAAAGCCAAAATAGAGTTTTCAAAAAAACCTCTGAAAAGGTCATGAACGAGAACCAAAATAGAAATAGGGGAGCCTAGATTAATTAAGTCCAATGCCTGATGAGAGGAGGAAGCCAGAG